>NC_057796.1:158766559-158890579 GCF_018294505.1 Triticum aestivum | reverse complement strand
TGCAGAGGGGGGAGACGAGGCGGCGTCGCCGGCGTCGGGGCCAACCGCCCCGATCCATATCCGATCGGGGGGGCAGAGAGGAGAGGTGGGGGTCGAGGGGATTGTGGGGGGAGTGGGGTTCGTGGGGGAGCAGTGAGGGTGGACCGGGCTAGGGTTTCTGGTCAGGGTGGGGCTAAGGGAAGCGAGGAGGGGCCGGCTGGGCCGGCCTGGTCGGCTGAGCCGACTGGGCCAAGAGGCCTAGTGGGGAAGTGGGGCCTTTTGTTTTTGGGACAATTGCATTTTTACCCCTAGTTGGTTCCTACCCACGGGTTTTGCCCTTACTTTTCGAGCTTGCTCAGTTTTGCCCTTACTTTTTCCGTCATGGTCCCTCGAATGCCCTTTGACTGTTTGACCAAAATTTTGAAAATTCTTAACTAATTCATATTAACTCAGAAAAAAGCAAATAAGATATCAAAATGTTCAGATAAACATTACCTTTATGTGCATATCATTTGCATTCAGGACAAAAGCACCCTTTAAACTACCTGAGGTAATTAATGTTATTAACATTATTAAAAATAAAAAGGTATAAACAATATTTTTTTTCATGAATAAAAATTACATGCGAATGTATGTGATGTTTTCTGAACATCCAGATATCTTATTTGCATTTTTCTGAGTTCGTATCATCTTGTTATGAATGTTCTAACGACTTTGACCATTATTTGGAAACTTCATAACAAGTTGATACGAACTCAGAAAAATGCAAATAAGATATCAGGATGTTCAGAAAACATCACCTACATTTGCATGTAATTTTTATTCATGAAAAAAATATTGTTTATACCTTTTTATTTTTAATAATGTTAATAACATTAATTACCTTAGGTAGTTTAAACGATGCTTTTGTCCTGAATGCAAATGATATGCACATAAAGTTAATGTTTATCTGAACATTTTGATCTCTTATTTGCATTTTTCTGAGTTCATATGAATTAGTTATGAATTTTCAAAGTTTTGGTCAAACGGTCAAAGGGCATTCGAGGGATCTCGACGGAAAAAGTAAGGGCAAAACTGAGCAAGCCCGAAAAGTAAGGGCAAAACCCGTGGGTAGGAACCAACTAGGGGTAAAAATGCAATTGTCCCATTAAATTAAACCTTTTTTTTGTTAATTAAAACTAATTAAAACTTTTTAGTTAATTAAAATTAAAGCAAACCTTTTTTGTTAATTCAAAATAAATTAAACCTTTTCAGTTAATTTTCATGGAGTACTCCATCTTGCTCTGTTAGGTTATCTTGCATTTTCAATTAATTATCTGACTTTGTACTCCAAGAGTACTTGCTGATGATGATTGTTGCTGCTTAACTCCATGTTTATTTTTGTACTCCATGTTGTGGAGCAAGTTCTATGGAGCCTTTCTTGTTTATGGGTTGCTGAACTATGGAGCCTTTCTTGTTCTGGAGTAGTATTGCTAAAATATCAAATTACTTACTAGAGTAGAAAATTCATGGAATATCAAATGCATTACTAAAAAATTTCCCTCTCTTCTCTCTTCTTTCTCTCTTAATTAACTGAAATATTAAAGTACTCCAAAAGTTTTGCTGACTGCAGCCAATTTTCCTGTGCAGAACACTACTTTAGTTAATACACTATCCAGTACTGCTAGTTCTCATCTCACTTGGTGTGCTTCTTGTACTGGGAGCACTCTTTGTTATCCAAAGATCTAACATCAAAGGTAAAATGGGTACATGGCTTGTCTTGTTATATTTGCAAGTTTGAAACTGGATTAGCATCTTGGAGTATTGTTGTACTCCAATAGACTAAATAGTACGTACTCCAGTATTGATAGTTAGAGTAGCATCTTGGAGTAGGGTAGTCCACATTTGTCTACATTAGACCAGTTTACTCAGATTAGTCCACATTTCATATTATTCCTGTAGTACTGTACTGTTGCAGCAACAGGTGTAAACTGAATACTCCTTCATATGCTTGGTTCCTTCTTATTCTTCCTCAGATTGTAAAAATGGATTCATTCCTTCTTATGCAGTGTATTGTAGTCCACATTTGTCTACTCCTTTAGCTCTAGGTGCATCAATACTAGTTGCTTCCTTCCTTTTTATTCTCCCAATAATGGTTGCTTTCGATGAGTGACGGAGAGCAATAATAGGTCATTTTCGAATTAATAATCCAAAATTTATCAGCATTGGAGGATTGATTGTTTCCAAATCAATACTCCAACATTTATTGTTTCTTTCCAAAATTTATGCTATACTCACCTGCCCAACTTATTGATCCTTTCCAAAACTTATTAATTTTATTGATCCTTTCCAAAAATTATTGTTTCCAAAATTAACAATGGAGTATTGATTGTTTCCAAATCATTTGTTTCCAAAAATTCACCTGCCCAACTCCCGCGGCAGCGGCAAGGAAGGAGCAACGGCGGGGGAGGAGAAGCACCAACGACCCTGGGTGGGGAAGGAGCAGCGGTGGGGGAGAAGCATCAACGACCCTGAGCGGAGGATTTGCTCGAGTTGCCTGAGGGCAGAGGATCGAGGACCTGGGGGACCTGGGCGGAGGTGGGGGCAGAGGCGGAGGTGGAAGACGATCGGGGAGCAGAGGATTCAAATGTAGCTGGGGTAATGAGGTCGTTTCCCCAATTTTCACTTGGTCGGATGGATTTCCCCAACGACCTACATTTCAGAACGGAGGGAAAGCATCATAAAAAAGAATTACCTAGTAAGGATGAAATAATTGCACTTGCTTCTATTGTCGTGCTCCTACTGATCCACTAGAACAATATTTGCTAGACCATGAAACTGATATGCATATGCATGAAAGAAATGAAATAGATAAAAATTTCTTTGAACAACGACCTCTGCTTAAACACAATTTGCCTATTGAAACTCTAGGAGATCCTCCTCCACCTAATGGTGATCCTGTGTTTGAATTAAAACAAGTGACAGACACTTTGAAATATGCTTATCTTGATGAGACAAAGATATATCCTGTTATTATTAGTGCTAACCTTTCAGAACATGAAGAAGAAAGATTATTGAAGGTTCTGAAGAAGCACCGAGCTGCTATTGGATATACTCTTGATGATTTAAAGGGCATTAGTCCCACTCTCTGTCAGCACAAAATTAATATGGAACCTGATGCTAAACCCGTTGTTGATCACCAACGACGTTTAAATCCTAAAATGAAAGAAGTGGTAAGAACTGAAATACTGAAGCTTCTGGAAGAAGGTATAATCTATCCTATAGCTGATAGTAGATGTGTAAGTCTTGTTCATTGTGTTCCTGAGAAGGGAGGTATTACTGTTGTTCCTAATGATAATAATGAACTTATTCCCCAAAGAATTGTCACTGGCTCTAGAATGGTAATTGATTTTAGAAAATTAAATGAAGCTACTAGAAATGATCATTACCCTCTGCCTTTTATTGATCAAATGCTAGAAAGATTGACAAAGCAGACATACTTTGGTTTCCTTGATGGATATTCTGGTTTTTCTCAAATACCTGTCTCACAACCTTATCAAGAGAAAACCACCTTTACTTGTCCTTTTGGAATTTATGCTTATTGATGTATGCCTTTTGGTTTATGCAAGGCACCTGCTACCTTTCAAAGATGCATGACTGCTATATTCTCTGATTTTTGTGAAAAGATTGTTGAGGTTTTCATGGATGATTTTTCCGTCTACGAAAATTCTTTTGATGATTGCTTAAGCAACCTTGATCGAGTTTTGCAGAGATGCGAGCAAATTAATCTTGTCTTGAATTGGGAGAAGTGCCACTTTATGGATAATGAAGGTATTGTCTTGGGACATAAAATTTCTGAACGGGGTATTGAGGTGGATAAAGCTAAAGTTGATGCAATTAAGAAAATGACATGCCCTAAAGGTATCAAAGGTATTCATAGTTTCCTCGGTCATGCTGGTTTCTATAGGAGGTTTATTAAAGACTTCTCTAAAATTTCTAGGCCTCCTAAAAATCTTCTACAAAAGGATGTTCCATTTGTTTTGAATGATGATTGTGTAGAAGCCTTTGAAACACGTAAGAAAGCCTTAATTTCTGCACCTGTTGTTCAACCACCTGATTGAAACTTGCCTTTTGAAATCATGTGTAATGCTAGTGATTATGCTGTTGGTGCTGTCCTAGGACAAAGAGTTGATAAGAAATTAAATGGCATTCATTATGCTAGTAAAACTCTAGACAGTGCCCAACGCAATTATGCTACTACTAAAAAAGAATTCTTAGCAGTAGTGTTTGCTTGTGATAAATTCAAATCTTACATTGTTGATTCTAAAGTAATTGTTCACACCGATCATGCTGCTATAAAATATCTTATGGAAAGGAAAGATGCTAAACCTAGACTCATTAGGTGGGTTCTTTTGCTACAAGAATTTGACTTACATATCACTGATAGAAAGGGAGCTGAGAACCCCATGGCTGATAACTTGTCTAGGCTAGAAAATATTCTTGATGACCCACAACCTATTAATGATAGCTTTCCCGATGAGAAATTAGCTACAATAAATGTTTCTCATAACACTCCTTGGTATGCTGACTATGCTAATTACATTGTTGCTAAATATATACCACCTAGCTTCACATACCAACAAAAGAAAAATTCTTCTATGATTTAAGACATTACTTTTGGGATCACCCACATCTTCATAAAGATTGAGTATATGGTATTATTAGACGTTGTGTACCTAAGCATGAACAGGGACAAATCCTACGGAAATGTCACTCCGAAGCTTGTGGAGGGCATCATGCGGGAGACAAAACTGCTCACAAGGTATTGCAATCTGGTTTTTATTGGCCTACTCTCTTCAAGAATGCCCGTAAGTTTGTTTTATCTTGTGATGAATGTCAAAGAATTGGTAATATTGGTAAGCATCAGGAAATTGCTACGAATTATTCTCTTGTTGTTGAACCATTTGATGTTTGGGGTTTTGATTATACAGGACCCTTGTTGGGGAATGCGGTATTTCAAAAAATTTACCTACGATCACGCAAGATCTATCTAGGAGATGCATAGCAACGAGACAGGAAGAGTGTCTCCACGTACCCTCATAGACCGGAAGCGGAAGCGTTATGTTAACGCGGTTGATGTAGTCGAACGTCTTCACAATCCAACCGATCTAGTACCGAACGTACGGCACCTCCGAGTTCTGCACACGTTCAGCTCGATGACGTCCCTTGAACTCTTGATCTAGCAGAGGGTCGAGGGAGAGTTTCGTCAGCACGACGGCATGGTGACGATGATGGTGATGTGATCCGCGCAGGGCTTCGCCTAAGCACTATGACAGTATGACCAGAGGAGCAAACTGTGGAGAGAGACGCCGCACACGGCTTGGAACAACTGTTGTGTCTCCAAGGGGTGCCCTGCCCACATACATAAAGGAGGGAGAGGGAGGAGGCCGGCCACTAGGGGCACGCCAAGGAGAAGGGAGTCCTACTAGGACTCCAGTCCTAGTAGGATTCGGCCCCACCATTTTTTCCTTCTACCGGAGGGGGAAAAGGGGAAGGAGAGGGAGTAGGAGAAGGAAAGGGGGTGGCGCCCCCTTTCCCTAGTCCAATTCGGCCTCCTCCCTTGTGGGGGGCACACCAGCCCCTTGTGGGATGGTTAGCCTCCCTCCTATGGCCCATATGGCCCATATCTTTCCCCGGGGGGTTCCGGTAACCCCTCCGGTACTCCGGTATGTACCCAATACACTCCGGAACCCTTCCGATGTCCGAATACTACCTTCCAATATATCAATCTTTACCTCTCAACCATTTCGACACTCCTCATCATGTCCGTGATCTCATCCGGGACTCCGAACAAACTTCGGTCACCAAAATACAAAACTCATAATACAAATCGTCATCGAATGTTAAGCGTCCGGACCCTACGGGTTCGAGAACTATGTAGACATGACTGAGACACATCTCCGGTCAATAACCACTAGCGGAACCTGGATGCTCATATTGGCTCCTACATATTCTACGAAGATCTTTATCGGTCAAACCGCATAACAACATACATTATTCCCTTTGTCATCGGTATGTTACTTGCCCGAGATTCGATCGTCGGTATCCTCATACCTAGTTCAATCTCGTTACTGGTAAGTCTCTTTACTCGTTACGTAATGCATCATCCCGTAACTAACTCATTAGTCACATTTCTTGCAAGGCTTATAGTGATGTGCATTACTGAGAGGGCCCAGAGATACCTCTTGAAGGAAATATGCCCTAGAGGCAATAATAAAGTATTATATATTTCCTTATATCATGATAAATGTTTATTATTCATGCTAGAATTGTATTAGCCGGAAACATAATACATGTGTGAATACATAGACAAACAGAGTGTCACTAGTATGCCTCTACTTGACTAGCTCGTTAATCAAAGATGGTTATGTTTCCTAGCCATAGACATGAGTTGTCATTTGATTAACGGGATCACCTCATTAGGAGAATGACGTGATTGACATGACCCATTACGTTAGCTTAGCACCCGATCGTTTAGTATGTTGCTATTGCTTTCTTCATGACTTATACATGTTCCTATGACTATGAGATTATGCAACTCTCGTTTACCGTAGGAACACTTTGTGTGCTACCAAACGTCACAACGTAAATGGGTGATTATAAAGGTGCTGTACAGGTGTCTCCAAAGGTACTTGTTGGGTTGGCGTATTTCGAGATTAGGATTTGTCACTCCGATTGTCGGAGAGGTATCTCTGGGCCCACTCGGTAATGCACATCACTATAAGCCTTGCAAGCATTGTGACTAATGAGTTAGTTGCGGGATGATGTATTACGGAATGAGTAAAGAGACTTGCCGGTAACGAGATTGAACTAGGTATCGAGATACCGACGATCGAATCTCGGGCAAGTAACATACCGATGACAAAGGGAACAACGTATGTTGTTATGCGGTCTGACCGATAAAGATCTTCGTAGAATATGTAGGAGCCAATATGGGCATCCAGGTCCCGCTATTGGTTATTGACCGGAGAGGTGTCTCGATCATGTCTACATAGTTCTCGAACCCGAAGGGTCCGCACGCTTAACGTTACGATGATAGTTTTATTGAGTTTTGATGTACCGAAGGAGTTCGGAGTTCCGGATGAGATCGGGGATATGACGAGGAGTCTCGAAATGGTCGAGACGTAAAAATAGATATATTGGACGACTATATTCGGACTTCGGAAAGGTTCCGAGTGATTCGGGTATTTTTCGGAGTACCGGAGAGTTACGGGAATTCATATTGGGCCTTAATGGGCCATACGGGAAAATAGAGAAAGGCCTCAAAAGGTGGCCGCGCCCCTCCCCATGATCTGGTCCGAATTGGAATAGGGAGGGGGGGCGCCCCCTTCCTTCTTTCTCCTCCCCCTTCCCTTCTCCTACTCCCACAAGGAAAGGAGGAGTCCTACTCCCGGTGGGAGTAGGACTCCCCCCTATGGCCCGCCTCTCCCCTTGGCCGGCTGCCTTCCCCTTGCTCCTTTATATACGGGGGAAAGGGGGCACCCCAGAGACACAACAATTGATCCTTGAGATCTTTTAGCCGTGTGCGGTGCCCCCCTCCACCAAATTACACCTCGATAATATCATTGCGGAGCTTAGGCGAAGCCCTGCGTCGGTAGAACATCATCATCGTCACCACGCCGTCGTGCTGACGAAACTCTCCCTCAACACTCGGCGGGATCAGAGTTCGAGGGACGTCATCGAGCTGAACGTGTGTAGAACTCGGAGGTGCCGTGCGTTCGGTACTTAATCGGTCGGATCGTGAAGACGTTCGACTACATCAACCGCGTTGTGATAACGCTTCCGCTGTCGGTCTACGAGGGTACGTGGACAACACTCTCCCCTCTCGTTGCTATGCATCACCATGATCTTGCGTGTGCGTAGGAAATTTTTGAAATTACTACGTTCCCCAACAGTGGTATCAGAGCCTGGTTTTATGCGTTGATGCTATGCTCGTGTAGAACACAAGTGAGTTGTGGGCGATATAAGTCATACTGCTTACCAGCATGTCATACTTTGGTTCAGCGGTATTGTGAGATGCAGCGGCCCGGACCGACATTACGCGTACGATTACGCGAGACTGGTTTCACCGTTCGGAGCACTCATTGCTTAAAGGTGACTGGCGGGTGTCTGTCTCTCTCACTTTAGTTGAACCGAGTGTGTCTATGCCCGGTCCTTGCGAAGGTTAAAACAGCACCAACTTGACAAACTATCGTTGTGGTTTTGATGCGTAGGTAAGAACGGTTCTTGCTAAGCCCGTAGCAGCCACGTAAAACTTGCAACAACAAAGTAGAGGACGTCTAACTTGTTTTTGCAGGGCATGTTGTGATGTGATATGGTCAAGACATGATGTGATATAATGTGTTGTATGAGATGATCATGTTTTGTAACCGAGTTATCGGCAACTGGCAGGAGCCATATGGTTGTCGCTTTATTGTATGAGATGCAATCGCCATGTAATAGTTTTACTTTATCACTAAGCGGTAGCGATAGTCGTAAAAGCAATAAGTTGGCGAGACGATAACGATGCTACGATGGAGATCAAGGTGTCGCGCGGTGACGATGGTGATCATGACGGTGCTTCGGAGATGGAGATCACAAGCACGGTGCTTCGGAGATGGAGATCACAAGCACAAGATGATGATGGCCATATCATATCACTTATATTGATTGCATGTGATGTTAATCCTTTATGCATCTTATCTTGCTTTGATTGACGGTAGCATTATAAGATGATCTCTCACTAAAATTTCAAGATAAAAGTGTTCTCCCTGAGTATGCACCGTTGCAAAAGTTCTTCGTGCTGAGACACCACGTGTTAATCGAGTGTGATAGGCTCTACGTTCAAATACAACGGGTGCAAAATAGTTGCACACGCGGAATACTCAGGTTAAACTTGACGAGCCTAGCATATACAGATATGGCCTCGGAACACAGAGACCGAAAGGTCGAGCGTGAATCATATAGTAGATATGATCAACATAGTGATGTTCACCATTGAAACTACTCCATCTCACGTGTTAATCGGACATGGTTTAGTTGCTTTGGATCACGTAATCACTTAGATGATTAGAGAGATGTCTATCTAAGTGGGAGTTCTTAAGTAATATGATTAATTGAACTTAAATTTATCATGAACTTAGTCCTGATAGTATTTTGCGAATTATGTTGTAGATCAATAGCTCGCGTTGTTGCTTCCCTGTGTTTATTTTTTGTTCCTAGAGAAAAATTATGTTGAAAGTTAGTAGCAAAGATGCGGATTGGATCCGTGATCTGAGGATTATCCTCATTGCTGCACAGAAAAATTATGTCCTTGATGCACTGCTAGGTGACAGACCTATTGCAGGAGCAGATGCAGACGTTATGAACGTTTGGCTAGCTCAATATGATGACTACTTGATAGTTTAGTGCACCATGCTTAACGGCTTAGAATCGGGACTTCAAAGACATTTTAAACGTCATGGACCATATGAGATGTTCCAGGAGTTGAAGTTAATATTTCAAGCAAATACCCGAGTTGAGAGATATGAAATCTCCAACAAGTTCTATAGCAAAAAGATGGAGGAGAATCGCTCAACTAGTGAGCATGTGCTCAGATTGTCTGGGTACTACAATCGCTTGAATCAAGTGGGAGTTTATCTTCCAGATAAAATAGTGATTGACAGAATTCTCTAGTCACCATCACCAAGTTAGTAGAACTTCGTGATGAACTATGGTATGCAAGGGATGAAGAAAGTAATTCCCTAGCTCTTCGTGATGCTGAAATCGACGAAGGTAGAAATCAAGAAAAACATCAAGTGTTGATGGTTGACGAGACCACTTCAAGTGTTGATGGTTGACGAGACCGCTAGTTTCAAGAAAAGGGCAAAGGAAAAAAGGGGAACTTCAAAAAGAACGGCAAGCAAGTTGCTGCTCAAGTGAAGAAGCCTAAGTCTGGTCCTAAGCCTGAGACTAAGTGCTTCTACTGCAAAGGGACTGGTCACTGGAAGCGGAACTACCCCAACTATTTGGTGGATAAGAAGGATGGCAAAGTGAACAAAGGTATATTTGATATACAGATTATTGATGTGTACTTTACTAGTGTTTATAGCAATTCCTCGGTAATTGATACTGGTTCAGTTGCTAAGAGTAGTAACTCGAAAACGGGAGTTGCAGAATAAACAGAGACTAGTAAAAGGCGAGGTGACGATGTGTGTTGGAAGTAGTTCCAAGATTGATATGATCATCATCGCACACTCCCTGTACTTTCGGGATTAGTGTTGAAACTAAATAAGTGTTATTTGGTGTTTGCGTTGAGCATGAATATGATCTGATTATGTTTATTGCAATACGGTTATTGTTGAGGATATAGACCTGGGGGTCACCCGCCAGGAGGGCCGGGTTACTCCAAGGATCATTACCAGAAGCCCGGAGTTAAGTTTCAGGATAATGGGCCAGAGATGGGCTGAGACCCGGATATAGCTTAAAGCCTGTAGTTACAATCATTGTTATAGTAGACTTGTAGTGTAAGGCAAGTATTGTTTAGAGTCCAAGCCGGACACTCTTATGAGCCGGCCGGACTCTAAGGGCTGCTGGGCGTCAGCCTCCTTATATAAAGGGACGACCCGGCGGCGGTTTGGGGACAACAATCTCTCCGAGAGCCGGGCATAGCTGTTTAGCTCCCTGGCGATCGTAACCCTAATCAATAACACCTCGAACTGGACGTAGGCTTTTACCTTCACCGTAAGGGGCCGAACCAGTATAAACCCTCGTTTCCTTGCCCCGCATAACCCCTACAAGCTTCCTAGTTGCGATGGCTCCACGACTAAGTCCTAGCCCAAGGACATCTTCCGTGACAATTCCACGACAGTTGGCGCCCACCGTGGGGCCAGCGCACGGTGGATTTGAGTTCTTGAAGGGCAGCTTCGAAGGGCTCAAGGGATACGCTGTGGGCCGGATGACCAAGAGTCGTCGCGGCAAGCTCTACATCGACAATGCGGACTGGGGCCCCGACGCCGGCTCAGTGGAGTACGGGTACCGGGTCCCCTTCGGTGGAATTCATGTCTTCATCGGCAAGATTGGAGAACCGGGCCCCGAGCCGGACCTCCGCGCCGACCTCATCGAAACGGCTCAGTGCGCGTGACCCGCCCGGGCCCGGCCTGCCTTAAAGCGCGCTTTTGTAGGATGCATCCACGGAGGGCCCTCGGATCCATCTGGGACTGGGGATGAGGCGGCCGCCGGCTCTGACGGCGAGTCGGCCACGGATGAGTCAAACTCGTTGTACCAACTTCAAGATGGCAGGCTCATGAGTTATTCCGATGGCAACAGTATTCCGGACCTCTTTGAGCCGCCGAGTCAGGTTGGAGTTTTTATGGCTGGTGCACAGCCTGTTCAGAACCCCGCTGCTGGATTGGGAAACCCGGTGCCTTCTCCGGCTCAGGTGCTGATGGATCTCACGGACAAGATGACGGCCCTGTTAACCGCCACGGTTGACCCGGCGGATCAAGCCCAGCATGATGCGGAGGTGGCACAGTTGAAACTGGATTTGATAAGAGCTAAAGAGGATCTTGCAGCAGAAGGAATCAGGCTGGCTGCGGAACGGGCGGCTCTCGATGCCCAGACTCAGCTGATTCAGGCGCAGTCCTTCCAACTCACGATGGATCAGAACGCGGCCAATGAGGTCATGAGAAGGAGGCATCAAAAGGCTCAATCTCGACTCCCGCCGGTCTACGATCCGCGCAACCTCTTCAACACGCCAGGTGCAGGGTCCAGTCACCCGCCAGGGGTCGTAACACCCGGGTCTGGACCCCTCGTTCAACCACGAGTGATGGGACCTCCCCAGGGGCCCCCCGCCCCGCCTCAGTATGTACCAATACCCCCGGGCCATTATAATAACCCGCTGGAGAACATGATCGCCGCAGCGGCACGGCTGGCGGCTCTGCCCGTTGATGGCGACTCTCCGACGGCTATTGAGACCCGCCGGGTCAGAGAACTCCTGCAGACGGCTCTAGCACAGCAAGAGGCATACTCCTACAGCCGGGACCGGATCCACTCAACTCCTCGCCCAGGCCAGAGCCCGAGTTACAGCCGGCACATGGTCTCGGCGACCGGCTCAAGTAATGTCCGACGCCATGACCCACCCCCTGGCCATGGCCCGGCTCATGTTGGAACCTTCTACGCCGCAGACCAAGCACGGCAAGAGGCGGAGCAGGTGCCGCAATTGACGGCTTATCAGACCCCCCCGGCTTATCCAACGGCGTCCGTTGATGTGGGTATTTCTACCAGGACCGGGGGTGTCCCTTGTTTGGTGCCGGCCATCCGTAATGAACGTCTACCTAAGGATTTCAAGGGCCCTAGGAAGGTGCCTAACTATACAGCTGACTTACAGCCTGCGGCCTGGATTGAGAGTTATGAGATGGCTATGGAACTGCTAGAGGTCAGCGAGGCGGCCATGGCCAAATATTTCACCATGATGTTAGATGGAACTGCCCGCACATGGCTAAAAGGGCTTCCACCGAACTCCATTGGGTCTTGGACTGAGCTGAAGGCCCGGTTCATTCAAAACTTCAAGGATACCTGTAGGCAGTCTATGTCAATTGTGGATTTGACTAACTGTAAGCAGCAGGAGGGTGAGTCCACGACCCATTGGGTTCGCCGGGTCAAGGAGATCATACATTCATCAGATAAGATGGACGCCGGCTCTGCAGTCTTGATGTTAGAACAGAACTGTCGTTTTGTGCCCCTAAAGATGAAGCTTGGGCGGCTTAAACGTGACTGCACGGATATGGGTACACTAATGGCGGCTCTTGTCAAATACGCTGATTCCGATGGTACCAAGGATCCCCCTTCAGATGATGAAAGGACAGGGAAGGGAAAGAAGAACGGCAATGGCAAGGGCCCTCAGTTTAACCCGGGGAATCAAGGAGGAGGCAAGCGCAAGGCCGATGGCAGCCTGGAGTTCGTAGCCAACACCCAAGGCAACAACCAGCGACGCAAGGGGAGGGCCCCTCCCCGAGGCGGCGGGTCAGGACCTTCTCTGGAGCAGCTGTTGAATGAACCTTGTCCGAGACACGGCTCTAGAGAGAAGCCAGCGACTCATCTGTGGAAGGATTGTGCTATCATGAAGGCCTTTAAAAACTACAACGGCCCAGGCGCAGGCGGCCCAGGCGCAGGCGGCTCCGGCGCTGGCTGCTTTCATGGCCCGGGCGGCGGGTCAGATTCCGGTCCTCAGAACGGTCAAGGGGGCTTCAATCAACAGTCTGGTCAGGGTCATCAACAGCAACAGGGGGGCTATCAGACCAACCCGAAGCAACTTAGCGGTGGACAGTATCACGTGTTCACCACTAGTTTGTGCAAACGAGACGAGAAGCTTCACAAGAGGGCTGTTAATGCTGTTGAGCCGGCGGTTCCACGCTACTTACGGTGGTCGGAGCAGCCCATAGTGTGGAGTAGGGAGGATCACCCTCCCCGGGTGGATAACCCGGGCCACCTGGCCTTAGTAGTGGCTCCTCAAGTGGGAGCTATAAGTTCACAAAGGTACTCATGGATGGAGGCAGCAGCATCAACATCCTATATTATGAGACTTTCCATCGTATGGGGTTAGTTGATAAGAACCTCAGCCAGTCAAATACTATCTTCCATGGTGTGGTACCTGGTAAATCGGCTTATCCAGTCGGCAAGATCGAACTGGAAGTGGCCTTCGGTGATGAGAACAACTACAGGGTGGAAAAGTTGACCTTTGAGGTGGTCAAGATAAGAAGTCCATACCATGCTATATTCGGACGGCCGGCTTACGCCAAGTTCATGGCACGGCCGTGTTATGTGTACTTACAACTCAAGATGCCGGGTCACAACGGGACCATTACGGTTCACGGCAGCCGGAAAGTGGCTCTGGAGTGTGAGGAAGGTGACGCGGCTTATGCAGAGTCTGTTTGTGCCACAGAAGAGTTGAAATTTTATAAAGACAATGTTGACCCAACAGATATGACCTCTCTGAAAAAGCCAACCACGGAGAATGAACCAGCAATGAAGTTTAAATCAGCTGATGAGACTAAACTTGTTGATTTTGTTCCAGGTGACTCGTCTCAGCAGTTCAGCATCAGTGCAAATCTGGACCGAAATAGGAAGGCGCGCTCATCGAGTTCATCCGTGAGAATAGGGACATCTTTGCATGGAAACCTTCTGACATGCCAGGTGTACCTAGAGAACTCGCTGAGCACACTCTCAATGTTGATCCAAAATTTAAGCCGGTCAGACAGTTCCTTCGACGGTTTAATGAAGAGAGGCGGAAGGCTATTGGTGAAGAAGTGGCCCGGCTTTTGGCAGCCGGGTTCATTGTTGAGGTTTTTCACCCAGAGTGGTTGGCTAACCCGGTGCTTGTACTTAAAAAGAACGGCACCTGGCGGATGTGTGTGGACTACACGGACTTGAACAAGGTGTGTCCGGCTGATCCTTTTGCTCTCCCCCGTATCGATCAAATCATTGATGCTACGGCAGGTTGTGCACGCTTAAGTTTCTTTGATGCTTATTCCGGGTATCATCAGATTAAGATGGCAGTTAAGGACCAGGAGAAGACGGCGTTCATCACTCCCTTTGGAGCCTTCTGCTATGTCTCTATGCCCTTTGGGCTCAAGTGTGCGCAGGCGACTTACCAGCGTTGTGTACAGAATTGTCTCCATAAACAGATCGGGCGCAATGTTCATGCTTACGTGGACGATATTGTGGTTAAGTCCATCAAGGAGGAAACCCTGATAGATGACTTAAGGGAAACCTTCGATAATCTCCGGGTCTACAAGATGATGCTTAACCCGGCCAAATGTGTTTTTGGTGTTCCTGCGGGCAAGCTATTGGGTTTCTTGGTTTCTGACAGAGGCATTGAGGCTAACCCGGAGAAGATCAAGGCCATCACTTCCTTGGCTAAGCCGGCGTGCATAAATGACGTTCAGCGTTTGGCGGGTCGCATCGCTGCTTTAAGCCGGTTTATAAGTCGGTTGGGTGAGAAGGCTATGCCCTTATATCAGTTGATGAAGAAAACTGACAACTTCATCTGGAATGATGCAGCTAATACCGCTTTTGAGGATTTGAAAAAGCAACTGGCAGGGCCCCCTGTCCTTGCTGCTCCGGTTGATAAGGAGCCCTTGCTGCTGTACGTGGCGGCAAACGCACGAGCCGTCAGCGTGGCTATTGTGGTGGAGCGCAAGGAGGCGGGAAAGGAGCATCCGGTTCAGCGGCCGGTTTATTATATCAGTGAGGTGCTCATTGAGTCCAAGCAGAGGTATCCACATTGGCAGAAGCTCGTGTATGGGGTGTTTATGGCGAGCCGGAAGCTTAAGCATTATTTTCAGGGCCATCCCATTACTGTGGTCAGTTCCGCCCCTCTTGGTGATATTATCCAAAACAGAGAGGCTACAAGGAGAATTGCTAAGTGGGCTATAGAGCTTGGACCTCATGACCTTAAATATGTGCCACGCACTGCTGTCAAGTCTCAGACCTTGGTGGATTTCATCAATGATTGGACAGAGTCACAAGTGCCCGAGCAAAAGCCGGATAACACTTATTGGACTATTCACTTTGATGGGTCCAGGCAGCTGGAGGGCTCGGGGGCTGGTGTTGTCTTGGCTTCCCCTAAAGGTGACAAGTTCCATTATGTGCTACGGTTGATGTTTCCTTGCACTAACAATGCGGCGGAATACGAGGCTTTGCTCCACGGTCTTCGGGTGGCTAAGGAAATGAGCTTAAGCCGGGTGAGGTGTTTTGGTGACTCGGACTTGGTGGCTCAACAAGTATCTGGCACCTGGGATTCTAAGGATCCTCTAATGGCGGCTTATCGCCGCGAGGTTGATGCCATTGCCGGGCACTTCCAGGGATACCAAGTGGAGCATATCGATCGCAGGCGGAACGAGGCGGCTGACGCGTTAAGCCGGCTAGGCTCTCAGCGAAAGCCGGTGCCGCCTAACACTTTCCTGGATGTCCTATATAACCCTTCGGTTAAGTTGCCTACAGAGGAGGACTTGGCTATCCCTGACCCGGAGGCACGACTGGTGGCGGCTCTGCATATCATACCAGACTGGACAATGCCATATCTAGCTTATATAACCCGGGGAGAGTTGCCTGAGGATGAAATTCTGGCCAGGCAAATAACCCGGCGGGCTAAGTCAATGATTGTTATCGATGGCGAGTTGCATCATCGCAGTATTTCAGGGGCATTCCAGCGTTGTATCTCCCCTGAGGAAGGTCAAGAGATCTTGTGCGAAATCCATGAAGGGGATTGTGGCCATCATGCCGGTTCAAAATCTCTTGTGGCCAAGGCTTTCCGTCATGGTTTTTATTGGCTGACGGCTCACGCTGATGCAGAGGACTTGGTCATTAAATGCGATGGCTGCCAAAGGTTCTCACGACGGGCTCATGTGCCGGCTCAGGAATTGAGGATGATCCCGATCACTTGGCCCTTTGCGGTCTGGGGGCTTGATATGGTCGGGCCTTTTAAACGGTCCAAGGATAAGAAGACCCACCTCTTGGTGGCAGTGGACAAATTCATGAAGTGGGTGGAAGCTGAGCCAGTTAGCAAGTGTGATGCAGCCACGGCGGTTCAGTTTATGAAAAAGGTGATCTTCCGCTTCGGCTTTCCACACAGCATCATAACAGACAATGGCACTAATCTGTCCAAAGGCGCTATGGAGGAGTTTTGTCAAAGAGAGCATATCCGGCTTGATGTTTCTTCAGTGGCACACCCCCAATCCAATGGTCAAGCTGAGAGAGCTAACCAGGAGATTCTGAAGGGCATCAAACCCCGGCTCTCGGTCCCTTTGCAACGGACGCCGGGTTGTTGGGTGGAGGAGTTGCCCTCCGTCTTATGGAGCATCAACACTACTCCTAACAGGTCTACAGGCTTCACGCCTTTCTTCATGGTTTATGGAGCAGAAGCAGTTCTCCCCAGCGACATCCGTCATGATTCACCTCGTGTGGCGGCTTATGTTGAGACGGATAATGAACAGGCGCGCCAAGATGCTCTGGACTTGTTGGACGAACAGCGTGATGTGGCAGCCGCCCGTTCAGCGATTTACCAACAGGACCTGCGCCGTTATCATAGCCGCCGGGTCAAATCCCGGGTCTTCCAAGAAGGCGACCTGGTGCTCCGACTCATCCAGGATCAAACAGATGTACACAAGTTATCCCCGCCTTGGGAAGTGCCTTTTGTGGTCAGTAAGAACTTGCACAACGGGTCATATTACCTCATTGATATCCGGGAGCATAAGGACTCGCGTAAATCTGAGGAGGAGACCCGTCGGCCGTGGAACATAGCTCAGCTTCGGCCTTACTACACTTGAGCTACCGGCTCTTGTGATGTACATATTTATCTCAGCCATGTGTATATTATGATAAAGTAATAAAGCAGGACCTCTGTCCTTTGCTCTCTCCCAAATATGGGTGTTGTTTTTTACATGCTGACTTACAGAAGATCCGGCTTATGATCATCTTCGAATCTAGCTACAAGCAATAAAGTCACTTGGGGGCTTCCTGTTCACACATGGGTCGTATTCGAACCAAAGAGAACATAGCTGTCGATACCCATTTGATCGGCAAAGTGCCGAGCTCATTGGGAGGTTGCCTTTGGTCATATTTGAATCATAGTGTAACCCCTCTGAGAACCGACGTGGATCGTATTCGAATCAGCGTCGTTAAACAATTTTCAGAATCACTTGGGGGCTTCCTGTTCAAACATGGGTCGTATTCGAACCCAAGAGAACATAACTGTCGATACCCTCTTGATTGGCATCGCCGAACCCACTGGGGGCTATATGATCGTATCCGAATCTTAGCTTAACCCCTTTGGACCGAGGTTCTGGTCGTATTCGAACCGGAAGTCCTTAAATTTTTACATTTTACCACAAGTTTACTCTGATCATGTCAAAGTATGTACTGCCGGGTTTCACTTGCCAGCTTAATTTTGGTTTATCTTGTTAGTTGAGCATCATGGATGTCATCAAGACAAGTAAATTCGAGTTCAAATACTAACCGTGCTACCCGGGTTATTTAACCCGGAAGTATGCTTACAAGCTGTTGAGTGTGTTATCACGACTATGTTCAGAATATAGTTAAAGACCAGTCTTTTTGGTTTGAATTTCCGGGTTATCCATCTCAGACACCTGATTCTCAGGGCGGTAAGCCGCCTTGTGACTTGTGATTTGCCTTCTTATGCAGATACTTAAAGGTACTTTTTTAAGAAAGGTTGAGAAGCACGAAGGATAATTATAACCCGGAGGAGCATCAAAAAGAATGACTTCAAAGGATTTCAGCATTCATTACGTGCATGAGGGCACGGCAGAGATAAATTGTTGCACCTATTCTATTACAAAAATCTTTCAAAGTTTCAAGGTTGGAGCGTTGTTTGGTGAGCTGCTAGCCGGTTTATGACGCCTGCTGAGTCGAAGTCCCCGGCTCATCTTCTGCTCCGGCTGATCCCAAGGCTTCGAAGGTCGACGACTTCCAGTTGATGCCACTGAGAGCTTCGAACTGAGCTTCTTCGTCAATTAACCCGGCCGGGTTAATCTCCGGGGCGAAGGTGTGCTGGCGAGCTGGAGGAATCAGATTGATGGCTTCATAGCGAGGGGTTGGAATCCTCTGATTCTCCGCGTTGTATCCCGGCTGATACTTGGTTAAATCGGTGTCATTCCCGATGATGGTGGCCACCGGGCGCACAGCCTTCACACAAGCCGCGAAGTCCTTCTGGTCGAACGCTGAGCCGTCTTCTTTCAGGCTGGGGTAACCCAGGGCGATGTCTGCCGGGTCTAGCTCCGGCAAGAAGGCTTTGGCCCGGCTCAGTGCGGCGATTGCTCCGGATCTCGCGGATGCTCGTCGTAGCTCCTGGATCCGCTGCGGCAGAACTGCGAGCCGGCGCAGGACTTCGGCCAGATGAGTCGGCACTTCATTCGACAGGGCCACCACAGCTAAAGCCCGCTGTGACCCGGTGTAGAGCTGTTCCACCAGGGTGTACACGGCCTTTAACTTGGTGACCACGCTCTGGTTCAAGTTGGCGCTTCTGGAACCTGTTTAACAACATCAGATGACCCGGTGGTAAGGATGAGTTAAGAGATGTAAACATTCCAACGTGAATGAAAGCCGGTGAGGCGACTTACCGAAGATGGCAGCTACCATTTGGGACACTTGGCGCTTTAGACCGGAGAGCTCAGCGGTCTTCTCAGTAAGGGCCTTCTCCGCCTGTTCTGCCCGGGTCACCAGTGCAGTTTTCTCCTCAGCCCAGGCCTTCCGCTCAGCGTCGAATTCAGTCTTCAACTTCTCCTGAGCGGCGATGCTGGAGACAAACTTGGCATTTGCCTTCCGGGTCTCCATCTCTTGTGCCTTCAGCCGGCTCTTAAGATCTGCCAGGTCCGACTCTAATTTCTTGCCAACAGCCTGCATATATTTCCGGGTTATTAACAGTCATTCTATAAAGTCCCAAGCGCTTTCCAAGCAAAGACACTTGGCACTTGGGGGCTAATGCATATTGAACGTATCTATCTATGTACGGCCGGCTCAGTTCAGTAAGCCGGAATCTAAAGTCTACAACATATTCAAGTATAAGTCCTAGACTTGGGGGCTAGAATGGCAAGGATCACTATGCGGAAAGTAAGAGAACAACAGAAGGTTACCTCAGATTTTTGTTGGATCTGGTTGACCATGGCGATCTCGGCGTCCCGGCTCTTGTGAACCTGGCTGATGTAGCCTGAGACGAGTTCTCCAATACTTAAGTCGGTGTAGCTGGAGAGATCCAGATTCACCCGGTGGGGTTGCAGCAACTCCCCCCTCGCGGAGCATTTGGCCAGCGCGGTCGGCCTCCCCGGCTCAACAAACTCCGTCCGGGTAATTACCACGTCCGGGTTGTTAGCTGGTGGGGCTGAGCCGGAGGCTTCCGGGTTAGCTAATGCTTCGGTCGTTGTCTTGGTGGTCGGGGCAGGGGCTTCAGGCGCCGTATCCATGGGAATGGTGGCTTCAGGGGCGGAGGCGACTGGCGGCTCTTGAGCCGTCGTCTCCGGCTCAGGCAAGTCGGGCACTCCGGCTGACCTGGTCTTCTTTGCTCTTTTGGTGAGCTTTGCCTGGGCACTGAAAAGGCAGAAGTGTTAGGCATACAAAGGGTAAGTACAGACAGATAATGTAAGGAGATTGTTATTACCGGGGGGCAGTCTTGAAGGCCGGCAGACTTGACTGCATGGAGTCACCCGAGGAGGGGGAGGTCTCCTGGTAATTGGAGTCAGAAGAGTTGAGTGGCTGACGGACGACACCCGCCAACGGATGAAAAGGGTACAGGTGAGAAAAAACCTCAGTGCGGCGTTTCCTCGTTGCGTCGGGTAACCCAGTGGAGAGGTCGGTGTCCTTGCGGGCCCGGGTGTGACGCCGGCTCTCGTGAACCTGCTGCTTCAAAAGAAATTGAGGGTCTCGGTGAGCTAATGGATGGGAAAAGCTTATTTTCCGGGTTACCCTTCGGACTTTCAGCTGTGGTAAAGGCTCCGAGCCGGAGGAAAGTGATGTTACCTCTTCGACCACCGGGTTACTGGCGCCGGTGTCATCCTGTCAATAAGCAAGTGTTGATAAGGCGGACAGAATCAGACAACATATACTGCAAGAATTTAAAAGATTTAAGGGTTACCTCTGACTCGGAGCTATCGCTTAATTGCAGCAGCTCCGAAGCAGTGGGTCTGTTTCCCTTTTTGCGAGGGGCGGCTCTCTTGGCGGCTTTCTTCGCCTTCCTGGCCTTCTTGGCCGCCTCGTGGTCATACTTGACCCGCCAGAATTTATCATCAGCCTGAGAAATACAGTAATGAGTTCTTAGTAAGATGACAGGTAAAACAAAATGGAAAGGTTAAAGTCAGCGGCTTACCGCTGGGCTGGATTGGTCTTGCAGAACGGGGCTAGCCCGGTTCTTCCACAGTCTGCCAGGCTCTCGTTTAAAAGAGCCTTGGTCTCTTCTTCAGCAACGTCTTCTGGAAGATCATTGCGACTGTGCCTCTGCGGGTCATCCTTTCGCCCGGTGTACTCACACATTAAGCCGGGGCGGCGGCTCAATGGGATCACCCGCCATGAGATCCAGACCCGGACTAGGTCAATTCCGTTCAGACCATTGCCTAGCAGGGCTTTGATCTTGTTGATCGTTGGAAGCAGAGGCTGGCGTTCTGCGGCAGTCAGCTTGTCGGATAATGGATGAGTTGGCTCCAGGCGCGTTGGGCGAAAGCCGGGCAGCGGGCTCTCATCAGCCGGGGACGTGTCTTGGCAGTAGAACCAAGTCATGTTCCAGTCCTTGGGGTGACTTGGCGGTTCTGTGTAAGGGAACAGACAATCCCTGCGCCGTTGGATGGAGATGCCGCCTAGCTCTAGACTTGGACCGTTTGCGCACTCGGTTTGGCGGTTCAAATAAAACAGCTCTCTGAAGAGCAGAAGATTCGGCTCTTCCCCAAGATATACTTCACAAAAGACTTGGAAGTTGCAGATGTTGGATATGGAATTGGGTCCTATATCCTGAGGTCGAAGGTCAAAGAAGTTGAGCACATCCCGGAAGAATTTTGAGCCGGGCGGTGCGAAGCCCCGGCTCATATGGTCCGCAAAGATCACTACTTCCCCGTCCCTCGGCTGTGGTCTTTCTTCTGACGGATCAGGGGCACGGTAGGACATCACTTCCTTCCTGGGCAGATATCCGGACTTAACAAAGTTGGCCAGGGTTTCATCAGTGATGTTGGATCTCATTCAGTTGCAAGTGATGGGAGCCTTGGGAGGCATGGTGACGGTTGGTGGTTCTATGATAAAGAGAAAGGTGTCCGGGTTAATTATAAGCCGGAGTTTATCATTCAAACTACAATGACGACTTATGAAGGGGACTAATGATATATATTGATACGATGGGTTATCTAAGCCGTCGGGGCTTTCAGGATAAGTTGATCATCTACGGTTTACTACAGTTAAGCCGGAAGAGTTTACAGAGCATGTTTCTCTTTAAACCGGAACGTTCTACGGCGCATGTTTTCTTTAAGTCGGAAGCATAAGCCGCCAAGATTCAAGGGTTGCAGTTTTTACTAAGTGTGGTAAAACGGATTTCACATATTGCAGTAACTTTTTCGGATCAAAATGGTCGGGTGAGGTGAAAATTTTCTAGACCTAAAAAACAGAGGCAGAAGAAGTTCTTGAGGTTGAACACAGTTTTTATGCAGTAAAAAGAGGGTTTCTTATAGATGAAATGGGTCTCAAACCTCTACCGCAGTAGTTCTACGCGAGGTTAAAGATCAACTAACTCCAGTGGCAACAAGAACTACCGAGTCTGTGGGCAATGGTGATGAACACGAAGAACTGAACGAACCCTACCAACAGATCTGTTCTAGTAAGGCAAAGGGGACTCACCGGAGTTGGAAGGAGCGGAGGTCGCCGCCGTGAGTCTGGTCCGAGTCAGGGTGATGCAGCGGCCGGGTTGATGAAGACCAGGGGCGCGACGGCGGCGGCAGTGGCGGAGCTCGAGCAGAGGAGCGATGGCGCGAGGAGGAAGAGGGAGAGTGCGAGAAGGAAGTGCTGGGCCGGCCTATTTATAAGGCCGAGTCATAAGTGGGCGCGGGATTCAAGGAGGCCACGGCGTGGTTATCTCCCCCTCACGGCGCCTCGATTCTCGGAAGGACAGTAAAAGCAAAGATCCGTTGCGGATCTGGCGGAGTAAAAAACGGACTTAATGGAGGATGACGTCACGGCGGATTATCCGGAGTCCAGAGGATGACGTCATTCCGGGTTATGACCTTCACATGAATGGTAAGCCGGAGAATTTTTCTGTCCGCAGAGCTGAAGATTGACACGAGCCGGCTCAAGCCAATCTGGGGCCTAATGTTGAGGATATAGACCTGGGGGTCACCCGCCAGGAGGGCCGGGTTACTCCAAGGATCATTACCAGAAGCCCGGAGTTAAGTTTCAGGATAATGGGCCAGAGATGGGCTGAGACCCGGATATAGCTTAAAGCCTGTAGTTACAATCATTGTTATAGTAGACTTGTAGTGTAAGGCAAGTATTGTTTAGAGTCCAAGCCGGACACTCTTATGAGCCGGCCGGACTCTAAGGGCTGCTGGGCGTCAGCCTCCTTATATAAAGGGACGACCCGGCGGCGGTTTGGGGACAACAATCTCTCCGAGAGCCGGGCATAGCTGTTTAGCTCCCTGGCGATCGTAACCCTAATCAATAACACCTCAAACTGGACGTAGGCTTTTACCTTCACCGTAAGGGGCCGAACCAGTATAAACCCTCGTGTTCCTTGCCCCGCATAACCCCTTCAAGCTTCCTAGTTGCGATGGCTCCACGACTAAGTCCTAGCCCAAGGACATCTGCCGTGACAATTCCACGACAGTTATTCATTTAAGTTAGAGAACAATTGTTGTTTCTGTTTACATGAATAAAACCTTTATGGTCATACACACCAACGAAAATGGTTTGTTGGATCTCGATCATAGTGATACACATATTCATAATATTTAAGCCAAAAGATGCAAAGTTAATAATGTTAGTGCAACTTATTTGTGGTACTGCCATTTAGGTCATATTGGTGTAAAGCGCATGAAGAAACTCCATACTGATGGGATTTTGGAATCACTTGATTATGAATCACTTGATGCTTGCGAACCGTGCCTCATGGGCAAGATGACTAAAACGCCGTTCTCTGGAACTATGGAGAGAGCAACAAATTTGTTGGAAATCATACATACAGATGTATGTGGTCCGATGAATATTGAGGCTCATAGCAGGTATCATTATTTTCTGACCTTCACAGATGATTTGAGCAGATATGGGTATATCTACTTGATGAAACACAAAGTCTGAAACATTTGAAAAGTTCAAAGAATTTCAGAGTGAAGTGGAGAATCATCGTAACAAGAAAATAAAAGTTTCTACGATATGATCGCAGAGGTAAAATATTTGAGTTATGAGTTTGGCCTTCAGTTAAAACAATGTGAAATAGTTTCACTACTCACGCCACCTGGAACACCACAGTGTAATGGTGTGTCCGAACGTCATAACCGTACTTTATTGGATATAGTGCAATCTATGATGTCTCTTACCAATTTACCACTATCGTTTTGGGTTATGCATTAGAGACAGCTACATTCACGTTAAATAGGGCACCATCAAAATCCGTTGAGACGACGCCTTATGAACTGTGGTTTGGCAAGAAACCAAAGTTGTCGTTTCTTAAAATTTTGGGGTTGCGATGCTTATGTGAAAAAGTTTTATCCTGATAAGCTCGAACCCAAATCGAAGAAATGTGCCTTCATAGGATACCCAAAGGAGACAGTTGGGTACACCTTCTATCACAGATCTGAAGGCAAGACATTCGTTGCTAAGAATGGATCCTTTCTAGAGAAGGAGTTTCTCTTGAAAGAAGTGAGTGGGAGGAAAGTAGAACTTGATGAGGTAACTGTACCTGCTCCCTTATTGGAAAGTAGTTCATCACAGAAATCTGTTCCTGTGACTTCTACACCAATTAGTGAGGAAGTTAATGATGATGATCATGTAACTTCAGATCAAGTTACTACCAAACCTCGTAGGTAAACCAGAGTAAGATCCGCACCAGAGTGGTACGGTAATCCTGTTCTGGAGGTTATGTTACTAGACCATGACGAACCTACGAACTATGAAGAAGCGATGGTGAGCCCAGATTCCACAAAATGGCTTGAGGCCATGAAATCTGAGATGAGATCCATGTATGAGAACAAAGTGTGGACTTTGGTTGACTTGCCCGATGATCGGCAAGCAATTGAGAATAAATGGATCGTCAAGAGGAAGACGGACGCTGATAGTAGTGTTACTATCTACAAAGCTAGAATTGTCGCAAAAAGGTTTTTCGACAAGTTCAAGGTGTTGACTACGATGAGAGTTTCTCACTCGTATCTATGCTTAAGTCTGTCTGAATCATGTTAGCAATTGCCGCATTTTATGAAATATGGCAAATGGATAAACAAAACTGCATTCCTTAATGGATTTATTAAAGAAGAGTTGTATATGATGCAACCAGAAGGTTTTGTCAATCCTAAAGGTGCTAACTATGCAAGCTCCAGCGATCCATCTATGGACTGGTGCAAGTATCTCGGAGTTGGAATATACGCTTTGATAAGTTGATCAAAGGATATAGTTTTATACAGACTTGCGGTGAAGCCTGTATTTACAAGAAAGTGAGTGGGAGCACTACAATATTTCTGATAAGTATATGTGAATGACATATTGTTGATCGGAAATAATGTAGAATTATTCTGCAAAGCATAAAGGAGTGTTTGAAAGGAATTTTTCAAAGAAAGACCTCGGTGAAGCTGCTTACATATTGAGCATCAAGATCTATAGAGATAGATGAAGACGCTTGATAAGTTTTTCAATGAGTACATACCTTAACAAGATTTTGAAGTAGTTCAAAATAGAACAGTCAAAGAAAAGAGTTCTTGCCTGTGTTACAAGGTGTGAAATTGAGTAAGACTCAAAGCCCGACCACGGCAGAAGATAGAAAGAGAATGAAAGTCATTCCCTATGCCTTGGCCATAGGTTCTATAAAGTATGCCATGTTGTGTACCAGATCTATTGTATACCCTACACTGATTTTGGCAAGGGAGTACAATAGTGATCTAGGAGTAGATCACTGGACAGCGGTCAAAATTATCCTTAGTGGAATAAGGATATGTTTCTCGATTATGGAAGTGAAAAAAGGTTCGTCGTAAAGGGTTACGTCGATGCAAGTTTTGACACTAAATCTAGATGACTCTAAGTCTCGGTCTAGATACATATTGAAAGTGGGAGCAATTAGCTAGAGTAGCTCCATGCAGAGCATTGTAGACATAGAAATTTGCAAAATACTTACGGATCTGAATGTGACAGACCCGTTGACTAAAATTATCTCACAATCAAAACATGATCACACCTTAGTACTCTTTGGGTGTTAATCACATAGCGACGTGAACTAGATTATTGACTCTAGTAAACCCTTTGAGTGTTGGTCACATAGAGATGTGAACTATGGGTGTTAATCACATGGTGATGTGAATTATTGATGTTAAATCACATGGCGATGTGAACTAGATTATTGACTCTAGTGCAAGTGGAAGACTGAAGGAAATATGCCCTAGAGGCAATAATAAAGTATTATATATTTCCTTATATCATGATAAATGTTTATTATTCATCCTAGAATTGTATTAACCGGAAACATAATACATGTGTGAATACATAGACAAACAGAGTGTCACTAGTATGCCTCTACTTGACTAGCTTGTTAATCAAAGATGGTTATGTTTCCTAGCCATAGACATGAGTTGTCATTTGATTAACGGGATCACCTCATTAGGAGAATGACGTGATTGACATGACCCATTACGTTAGCTTAGCACCCGATCGTTTAGTATGTTGCTATTGCTTTCTTCATGACTTATACATGTTCCTATGACTATGAGATTATGCAACTCCCGTTTACCGGAGGAACACTTTGTGTGCTACCAAACGTCACAACGTAAATGGGTGATTATAAAGGTGCTCTATAGGTGTCTCCAAAGGTACTTGTTGGGTTGGCGTATTTCGAGATTAGGATTTGTCACTCCGATTGTGGGAGAGGTATCTCTGAGCCCACTCGGTAATGCACATCACTATAAGCCTTGCAAGCATTGTGACTAATGAGTTAGTTGCGGGATGATGTATTACGGAACGAGTAAAGAGACTTGCCGGTAACGAGATTGAACTAGGTATCGAGATACCAACGATCGAATCTCGGGCAAGTAACATACCGATGATAAAGGGAACAACGTATGTTGTTATGCGGTCTGACCGATAAAGATTTTCGTAGAATATGTAGGAGCCAATATGGGCATCCAGGTCCCGCTATTGATTATTGACCGGAGAGGTGTCTCGATCATGTCTACATAGTTCTCGAACCCGAAGGGTCCGCACGCTTAACGTTACGATGACAGTTTTATTGAGTTTTGATGTACCGAAGGAGTTCGGAGTCCCGGATGAGATCGGGGATATGACGAGGAGTCTCGAAATGGTCGAGACGTAAAAATCGATATATTGGATGACTATATTCGGACTTCGGAAAGGTTCCGAGTGATTCGGGTATTTTTCGGAGTACCGGAGAGTTACGGGAATTCATATTGGGCCTTAATGGGCCATACGGGAAAGGAGCGAAAGGCCTCAAAAGGTGGCCGCGCCCCTCCCCATGATCTGGTCCGAATTGGACTAGGGAAGGGGGGCGCCCCCTTCCTTCTTTCTCCTTCCCCCTTCCCTTCTCCTACTCCCACAAGTAAAGGAGGAGTCCTACTCCCGGTGGGAGTAGGACTCCCCCCTATGGCGCGCCTCTCCCCTTGGCCGGCTGCCTTCCCCTTGCTCCTTTATATACGGGGGCAGGGGGGCACCCCAGAGACACAACAATTGATCCTTGAGATCTTTTAGCCGTGTGCGGTGCCCCCCTCCACCAAATTACACCTCGATAATATCATTGCGGAGCTTAGGCGAAGCCCTGCGTCGGTAGAACATCATCATCGTCACCACGCCGTCGTGCTGACGAAACTCTCCCTCAACACTCGGCTGGATCGGAGTTCGAGGGACGTCATCGAGCTGAACGTGTGTAGAACTCGGAGGTGCCGTGCGTTCGGTACTTGATCGGTCGGATCGTGAAGACGTTCGACTACATCAACCGCGTTGTGATAACGCTTCCGCTATCGGTCTACAAGGGTACGTGGACAACACTCTCCCCTCTCGTTGCTATGCATCACCATGATCTTGCGTGTGCGTAGGAAATTTTTGAAATTACTACGTTCCCCAACACCTCTCCGATACTCGGAGTGACAAATCCTAATCTCGATCTATGCCAACCCAACAAACACCTTGAGAGACACCTGTAGAGCATCTTGACAATCACCCAGTTACGTTGTGACGTTTGATAGCACACAAGGTGTTCCTCCGGTATTCGGGAGTTGCATAATCTCATAGTCAAAGGAATATCTATAAGTCATGAAGAAAGCAATGGCAATAAAACTGAACGATCAACATGCTAAGCTAACGGATGGGTCTTGTCCATCACATCATTCTCCCAATGATGTGATCCCATTCATCAAATGACAACACATGTCTATGGTTAGGAAACTTAACCATCTTTGATTAACGAGCTAGTCAAGTAGAGGCATACTAGGGACATTCTGTTTTGTCTATGTATTCACACATGTACTAAGTTTCCGGTTAATACAATTCTTGCATGAATAATAAACATTTATCATGATATAAGGAAATATAAATAATAACTTTATTATTGCCTCTAGGGCATATTCCTTCAGTCTCCCACTTGCACTAGAGTCAATAATCTAGTTCACATCGTCTTGTGATTTAACACCAATAGTTCACATCTTTATGTGATTAGTTCACATCTCCATGTGACTAATACCCAAAGGGTTTACTAGAGTCAATAATCTAGTTCACATTGCTATGTGATTAACACCCAAAGAAGTTTAGTCAACGGGTCTGCCACATTCAGAGCCGTATGTATTTTACAAATTTTCTATGTCTACAATGCTCTGCACAGAGCTACTCTAGCTAATCGCTCCCACTTTCAATATGTATCCAGATTGAGACATAGAGTCTTTCGGATCAGTGTCAAAGCTTGCATCAACGTAACCCTTTACGACGAAATTTTTGTCACCTCCATAACCGAGAAACATGTCTTTATTCCACCAAGGATAATTTTGACCGTTGTATATGATCCACTCCTGGATCACTATTGTATCCTCTTGCCAAACTCATGGTGAGGTACACAATAGGTCTGGTACACAGCATAGCATACTTTATAGAATCTATGACTGGGGCATAGGGAATGACTTTTCATTCTCTTTCTATTTTCTGTCGTGGTCGGGTTTTGAGTCTTTACTCAACTTCACACCTTACAACTCAAGCAAGAACTCCTTCTTTGACTGATCCATTTTGAACTCCTTCAAAATCTTATCAACGTATGTACTCATCGAAAGTCTTACCAAGTGTCTTGATCTATCTTTATAGATCTTGATGCCCAATATGTAAGTAGCTTCACTGAGGTCTTTCATTTGAAAAGTTCTTATTCAAGTATCCTTTTATGCTATCCAGAAATTCTGTATTATTTCCAATCAACAATATGTCATCCACATATAATATCAGAAATGCTACAGAGCTCCCACTCACTTTCTTGTAGATACAGGCTTCTCCAAAAGTCTGTATAAAACCATATGCTTTGATCACACTATCAAAGCATGCATTCCAACTCCGAGATGCTTGCACCAGTGCATAAATGGATCACTGGAGCTTACACACTTTGTTAACACCTTTCGGATTGACAAAACCTTCTGGTTGCATCATATACAACTCTTCTTTAAGAAAACCATTAAGG
Source organism: Triticum aestivum (assembly GCF_018294505.1). Lineage (NCBI taxonomy): Eukaryota > Viridiplantae > Streptophyta > Magnoliopsida > Poales > Poaceae > Triticum > Triticum aestivum. Next base: position 158,861,205 of record NC_057796.1, on the reverse strand, counting down.
AATGCAATTTTGACATCCATTTGCCAAATTTCATAAAATGTGGCAATTGCTAACATGATTCGGACAGACTTTAAGCATAGATACGAGTGAGAAACTCTCATCGTAGTCAACACCTTGAACTTGTCGAAAACCTTTTGCGACAATTCGAGCTTTCTAGATAGTAATACTACTATTAGTGTCCGTCTTCCTCTTGAAGATCCATTTAATCTCAATGGCTCGCCGATCATCGGTCAAGTCAATCAAAGTCCATACTTTGTTCTCATACATGGATCCCATCTCAGATTTCATGGTCTGAAGCCATTTCGCGGAATCTGGGCTCATCATCGCTTCCTCATAGTTCGTCGGTTCATCATGGTCTAGTAACATGACTTCCAGAAAGGATTACCGTACCACTCTGGTGCGGACCATACTCTGGTTGACCTACAAGGTTCGGTAGTAACTTGATCTGAAGTTTCATGATCATCATCATTAGCTTCCTCACTAATTGGTGTAGGAATCACTGGAACTGATTTCTGTGATGAACTACTTTCCAATTCGGGAGAAGGTACAACTACCTCATCAAGTTCTACTTTCCTCCCACTCACTTCTTTCGAGAGAAACTCCTTCTCTAGAAAGGATCCATTCTCAGCAACAAAGATCTTGCCTTCGGATCTGTGATAGAAGGTGTACCCAACAATTTCTTTTGGGTATCCTATGAAGACGCACTTCTCCGATTTGGGTTCGAGCTTATCAGGCTGAAGCTTTTTCACATAAGCATTGCAACCCCAAACTTTAAGAAACGACAGCTTAGGTTTCTTGCTAAACCACAGTTCATACGGTGTCGTCTCAACGGATTTAGATGGTGCCCTATTTAACGTGAATGTAGTTGTCTCTAATGCATAACCCCAAAACGATAGTGGTAAATCGGTAAGAGACATCATAGTTCGCACCATATCCAATAAAGTACGGTTACGACGTTCGGATACACCATTACGCTGTGGTGTTCCAAGTGGCGTGAGTTGTGAAACTATTTCACATTGTTTTAAATGAAGGCCAAACTCGTAACTCAAATATTCGCCTCCGCGATCAGATCATAGAAACTTTATTTTCTTGTTACGATGATTCTCCACTTCACCCCGAAATTCTTTAAACTTTTTCAAATGTTTCAGACTTGTGTTTCATTAAGTAGACATACCCATATCTACTCAAATCATCTGTGAAGGTTTAGAAAATAACAATACCCGCCGCAAACCTCAACACTCATCGGACTGCATACATCCGTATGTATTATTTCCAATAAGTCAGTGGCTCGCTCCATTGTTCCGGAGAACGGAGTCTTAGTCATCTTGCCAATGAGGCATGGTTCGCAAGGATCAAATGATTCATAATCAAGTGATTCCAAAAGTCCATCTGCATGGAGTTTCTTCATGCGCTTTACACCAATATAACCTAAACGGCAGTGCCACAAGTATGTTGCACTATCATTATCAACTTTGCATCTTTTGGCATCAATATTATGAAAATGTGTATCACTACGATCGAGATTCAATAAACCATTTATATTAAGTGTATGACCATAGAAGGTTTTATTCATGTAAACAGAACAACAATTATTCTTTGACTTAAATGAATAACCGTATTGCAATAAACATGATACAATCATATTCATGCTCAATGCAAACACCAAATAACATTTATTTTAGGTTCAACACTAATCCCGAAGGTAAAAGGAGTGTGCGATGGTGATCTTATCAACCTTGGAATCATTTCCAATACACATCGTCACCTCGTCCTTAACTAGTCTCTGTTTATCTTGCAACTCCTGTTTTCGAGTTTACTAATCTTAGCAACTGAACCGGTATCAAATGCCCTGGGGTTACTATGAACACTAGTAAAGTACACATCAATAACATGTATATCAAATATACTTTTGTTCACTTTGTCGTCCTTCTTATCCGCCAAGTATTTGGGGTAGTTCTGCTTCTAGTGACCATTTCCTTTGCATTACAAGCACTCAGTTTCAGGCTTAGGTCTAGCTTTGGGCTTCTTCACGGGAGTGGCAACTTGCTTGCCATTCTTCTTGAAGTTCCCTTTCTTTCCCTTGCCCTTTTACTTGAAACTAGTGGTCTTGTCGACCATCAACACTTGATGCTTCTTCTTGATTTCTACCTTTGCCGATTTCAGTATCGTGAAGAGCTTGGGAATCATTTTCGTCATCCCTTGCATATTATAGTTCATCACGAAGTTCTACTAACTTGGTGACAGTGACTAGAGAACTCTGTCAATCACTATCTTATCTGGAAGATTAACTCCCACTTGATTCAAGCGGTAGTAGTACTCAGACATTCTAAGCACATCTCATTGGTTGAGCTATTCTCCTCCATCTTGTAGGCAAAATACTTGTCAGAGGTCTCATACCTCTTGACTCGGGCATGAGTCTGAAATGCCAATTTCAACTCTTAGAACATCTTATATGCTCCGTGGCGTTCAAAACGTTTTTGAAGACGTAAAGCATGGTGCACTAAACTATCAAGTAGTCATCATACCAAGCTTGCCAAAAGTTCATAACATCTGCATCTGCTCCTACAATAGGTCTGTCACCCAGCGGTGCATCAAGGACATAATTGTTCTGTGCAGCAATGAGGATAGTCCTCAGATCACGGACCCAGTCTGCATCATTGCTACTATCATCTTTCAACTTATATTTCTCTAGGAACATATCAAAAAATAAACGGGGAGCTACATCGCAAGCTATTGATCTACAACATAGATATGCAAATACTATCAGGACTAAGTCATGATAAATTAAAGTTCAATTAATCATATTACTTAAGAACTCCCACTTAGATAGACATCCCTCTAGTCATCTAAATGATCACATGATCCATATCAACTAAACCATGTCCGATCATCACGTGAGATGGAGTAGTTTTCAAGGGTAACATCACTATGTTGATCATATCTACTATATGATTCACGTTCGACCTTCCGGTCTCAGTGTGCCAGGACATATCTGCATAGGCTAGGCTCGTCAAGTTTAACCCGAGTATTCTGCACGTGCAAAACTGGCTTGCACCCGTTGTATGTGAATGTAGAGCTTATCACACCCGATCATCACGTGGTGTCTCGGCACGACAAACTGTAGCAACGGTGCATACTCAGGGAGAACACTTATACCTTGAAATTTAGTGAGGGATCATCTTATAATGCTACCGCCGTACTAAGCAAAATAAGATGCATAAAAAGATAAACATCACATGCAATCAAAATATGTGACATGATATGGCCATCATCATCTTGTGCCTTTGATCTCCATCCCCAAAGCACCGTCATGATCTCCATCGTCACCGGCTTGACACCTTGATCTCCATCGTAGCGTCGTTGTCATCTCGCCAACTATTGCTTCTATGACAATCGCTACCGCTTAGTGATAAAGTAAAGCAATTACATGGCAATTGCATTTCATACAATAAAGTGACAACCATAAGGCTCCTGCCAGTTGCCGATAACTTTTACAAAACATGATCGTCTCATACAACAATTTATATCTCATCACGTCTTGACCATATCACATCACAACATGCCCTGCAAAAACAAGTTAGACGTCCTCTACTTTGTTGTTGCAAGTTTTACGTAGCTGCTACGCGCTTCTAGCAAGAACCGTTCTTACCTACGCATCAAAACACAATGATTTTTTGTCAAGTGTGCTGTTTTAACCTTCAACAAGGTCTCATGTGTTTCTGATCATTTTTAATTTTTTGGAATTAAAATGCCATGGAACTCCATGCATATGTCCATGCCGTGAGACCAATATGTTTGAAAATTCCTTCTAATTTACTACACAAGGAATTAACTCGCACACAAGTACACAAATATGATTTTTCAAACCGTTATGGTTAGCCGTTGCATGTAGATGTAGTTCAAATTTGAATTACGGTCATTAAATGGCTAGAAAATTACTTAAATGTCTTTAAAAGGTCAAATGACCCGTGAAATATTCCAAATTTTCACATGACAGTTGTATTAGTGCACGTTAATAAACATAGAAAAAATTTGAAGGCCATAAGTGAAGGAAATATGCCCTAGAGGCAATAATAAAGTTATTATTTATTTCCTTATTTCATGATAAATGTTTATTATTCATGCTAGAATTGTATTAACTGGAAACATAATACATGTGTGAATACATAGACAAACATAGTGTCACTAGTATGCCTCTACTTGACTAGCTCGTTAATCGAAGATGGTTGAGTTTCCTAGCCATGGACATGAGTTGTCATTTGATTAACGGGATCACATCATTAGGAGAATGATGTGATTGACTTGACTCATTCCGTTAGCTTAGCACTTGATCGTTTAGTATGTCGCTATTGCTTTATTCATGACTTATACATGTTCCTATGACTATCAGATTATGCAAATCCCGTTTATCGGAGGAACACTTTGTGTGCTACCAAACGTCACAACGTAACTGGGTGATTATAAAGGTGCTCTACAGATGTCTCCGAAGGTACTTGTTGGGTTGGCGTATTTCGAGATTAGGATTTGTCACTCCGATTGTCGGAGAGGTATCTCTGGGCCCTCTCGGTAATGCACATCACTATAATCCTTGCAAGCATTGTGACTAATGAGTTAGTTGCGGGATGATGCGTTATGGAACAAGTAAAGAGACTTGCCGGTATCGAGATTGAACTAGGTATTGAGATACTGACGATCGAATCTCGGGCAAGTAACATACCGATGACAAAGGGAACAACGTATGTTGTTATGCGGTTTGACCGATAAAGATCTTCGTAGAATATGTGGGAGCCAATATGAGCATCTAGTTTCCGCTATTGGTTATTGACCGGAGATGTGTCTCGATCATGTCTACATAGTTCTCGAACCCGTAGGGTCCGCACGCTTAACGTTCGGTGACGATTTGTATTATGAGTTTATGTGTTTTGATGTACCGAAGGTAGTTCGGAGTCCCGTATGAGATCGGGGACATGACGAGGAGTCTCGAAATGGTCGAGACATAAAGATCGATATATTGGACGACTATATTCGGACATCGGAAAGGTTCCGAGTGGTTCATGTATTTTTTGGAGTACCGGGGAGTAACGGGAATACGGGGGAAGAAGTATATGGGCCTTATTGAGCTTTAGGGAGAGAGAGAGAGAGGCAGGCCGCGCGCCCCCAATGACTAGTCCGAATTGGACTAGGGGGAGGGGCGGCGCCCCCTCCTTCCTTCTCTTCCCCTTCCTTGTCTCCTACTCCTACTACTTGGAAGGGGAGGAATCCTACTCCCGGTGGGAGTAGGACTCTTCCAGGGCGTGCCATAGGGGCCGGCCCTCTCCCCCTCCTCCACTCCTTTATATACGTGGCCAGGGGGCACCCCATAGACACAACAATTGACCTCTTGGATGTTTTAGCAGTGTGCGGTGCCCCTCTCCACCATAGTCCACCTCGATAATATCGTAGCGGTGCTTAGGCGAAGCCCTGCGTCGGTAGCAACATCATCATCGTCACCACGCCGTCGTGCTGACGGAACTCTCCCTCAAAGCTCGGCTGGATCGGAGTTCGAGGGACGTCGTCAGTTGAACGTGCGCAGAACTCGGAGGTGTCGTGCGTTCGGTACTTGATCGGTCGGATCGTGAAGACGTACGACTACATCAACCGCGTTGTGCTAACGCTTCCGCTTTCGGTCTACGAGGGTACGTGGACACACTCTCCCCTCTTGTTGCTATGCATCACCATGATCCTGTGTGTGCGTAGGAATTTTTTTGAAATTACTACGTTCCCCAACAGTGGCATCCGAGCCTGGTTTTATGCGTTGATGTTATATGCACGAGTAGAACACAAGTGAGTTGTGGGCGATACAAGTCATACTGCTTACCAGCATGTCACACTTTGGTTCGGCGGTATTGTTGGATGAAGCGGCCCGGACCGACATTACGCGTACGCTTACGCGAGACTGGTTCTACCGACGTGCTTTGCACACAGGTGGCTAGCGGGTGTCAGTTTCTCCAACTTTAGTTGAACCGAGTGTGGCTACGCCCGGTCCTTGAGAAGGTTAAAACAGCACTAACTTGACGAACTATCATTGTGGTTTTGATGCGTAGGTAAGAACGGTTCTTGCTCAGCCCATAGCAGCCACGTAAAACTTGCAACAATAAAGTAGAGGACGTCTAACTTGTTTTTGCAGGGCATGTTGTGATGTGATATGGTCAAGTCATGATGCTATATTTTATTGTATGAGATGATCATGTTTTGTAACCGAGTTATCGGCAACTGGCAGGAGCCATATGGTTGTTGCTTTATTGTATGCAATGCAATCACCCTGTAATGCTTTACTTTATCACTAAGCGGTAGCGATAGTCGTAGAAGCAATAGTTGGCGAGACGACAACGATGCTACGATGGAGATCAAGGTGTCGCGCCAGTGACGATGGTGATCATGACGGTGCTTCGGAGATGGAGATCACAAGCACAAGATGATGATGGCCATATCATATCACTTATATTGATTGCATGTGATGTTTATCTTTTATGCATCTTATTTTGCTTTGATTGACGGTAGCATTATAAGATGATCTTTCACTAAATTTCAAGATAAAAGTGTTCTCCCTGAGTATGCACCGTTGCCAAAGTTCGTCGTGCCCACACACCACGTGATGATCGGGTGTGATAAACTCTACGTCCATCTACAACGGGTGCAAGCCAGTTTTGCACATGCAGAATACTCAGGTTAAACTTGACGAGCCTAACATATGCAGATATGGCCTCGGAACACTGAGACCGAAAGGTCGAGCATGAATCATATAGTAGATATGATCAATATAGTGATGTTCACCATTGAAAACTACTCCATTTCACGTGATGATCGGTTATGGTTTAGTTGATTTGGATCACGTGATCACTTAGATGATTAGAGGGATGTCTATCTAAGTGGGAGTTCTTAAGTAAATGATTAATTGAACTTAAATTTATCATGAACTTAGTACCTGATAGTATTTGCATGTCTATGTTTGTTGTAGATAGATGGCTCGTGCTATTGTTCCGTTGAATTTTAATGCGTTCCTCGAGAAAGCAAAGTTGAAAGATGATGGTAGCAATTACACTGTCTGGGTCCATAACTTGAGGATTATCCTCATTGCTACACAGAAGAATTACGTCTTGGAAGCACCGCTAGGTGCCAAACCTGCTGCAGGAGCAACACCAGATGTTATGAACGTCTGGCAGAGCAAAGCTGATGACTACTCGATAGTTCAGTGTGCCATGCTTTACGGCTTAGAACCGGGTCTTCAACGATGTTTTGAACGTCATGGAGCATATGAGATGTTCCAGGAGTTGAAGTTAATATTTCAAGCAAATGCCCGGATTGAGAGATATGAAGTCTCCAATAAGTTCTACAGCTGCAAGATGGAACAGAATAGTTCTGTCAGTGAGCATATACTCAAAATGTCTGGGTATAATAATCACTTGATTCAACTGGGAGTTAATCTTCCGGATGATAGCGTCATTGACAGAATTCTCCAATCACTGCCACCAAGCTACAAGAGCTTCGAGATGAACTATAACATGCAAGGGATGAATAAGACAATTCCCGAGCTCTTCGCAATGCTAAAGGCAGTGGAGGTAGAAATCAAAAAGGAGCATCAAGTGTTGATGGTCAATAAGACCACTAGTTTCAAGAAAAGGGCAAAGGGAAGAAGAAGGGGAACTTCAAGAAGAACAACAAGCAAGTTGCTGTTCAGGAGAAGAAACCCAAGTCTGGACCTAAGCCTGAAACTGAGTGCTTCTACTGCTAGCAGACTGGTCACTGGAAGCGGAATTGCCCCAAGTATTTGGCGGATAAGAAGGATGGCAAGGTGAACAAAGGTATATGTGATATACATGTTATTGATGTGTACCTTACCAGAGCTCGCAGTAGCACCTGGGTATTTCATACTGGTTCTGTTGCTAATATTTGCAACTCAAAACAGGGACTACGGATTAAGCGAACACTGGCTAAGGACGAGGTGACGATGCGCGTGGGAAATGGTTCTAAAGTCGATGTGATCGCCGTCGGCACGCTACCTCTACATCTACCTTCGGGATTAGTTTTAGACCTAAATAATTGTTATTTGGTGCTAGCGTTGAGCATGAACATTATATCTGGATCTTGTTTGATGCGAGATGGTTATTCATTTAAATATGAGAATAATGGTTGTTCTATTTATATGAGTAATATCTTTTATGGTCATGCACCCTTGAAGAGTGGTCTATTTTTGATGAATCTCGATAGTAGTGATACACATATTCATAATGTTGAAGCCAAAAGATGCAGAGTTGATAATGATAGTGCAACTTATTTGTGGCACTGCCGTTTGGGTCATATTGGTGTAAAGCGCATGAAGAAACTCCATACTGATGGACTTTTGGAATCACTTGATTATGAATCACTTGGTACTTGCGAACCATGCCTCATGGGCAAGATGAGTAAAACGCCGTTCTCCGGAACTATGGAGCGAGCAACTGATTTGTTGGAAATCATACATACTAATGTATGTGGTCCAATGAATGTTGAGGCTCGCGGCGGGTATCGTTATTTTCTCACCACAGATGATTTAAGCAGATATGGGTATATTTACTTATTGAAACATAAGTCTGAAACTTTTGAAAAGTTCAAAGAATTTCAGAGTGAAGTTGAAAATCATCGTAACAAGAAAATAAAATTTCTACGATCTGATCGTGGAGGAGAATATTTGAGTTACGAGTTTGGTCTACATTTGAAACAATGCGGAATAGTTTTGCAACTCACGCCACCCGGAACACCACAGCGTAATGGTGTGTCCGAACGTCGTAATCGTACTTTACTAGATATGGTGCGATCTATGATGTCTCTTACGGATTTACCGCTATCGTTTCGGGGTTATGCTTTAGAGACGGCCGCATTCACGTTAAATAGGGCACCATCAAAAATCCGTTGAGACGACGCCTTATGAACTATGGTTTGGCAAGAAACCAAAGTTGTTGTTTCTTAAAGTTTGGGGCTGCGATGCTTATGTGAAAAAGCTTCAACCTGATAAGCTCGAACCCAAATCGGAGAAATGTGTCTTCATAGGATACCCAAAGGAAACTGTTGGGTACACCTTCTATCACAGATCCGAAGGCAAGACATTCGTTGCTAAGAATGGATCCTTTCTAGAGAAGGGGTTTCTCTCGAAAGAAGTGAGTGGGAGGAAAGTAGAACTTGATGAGGTAACAGTATCTGCTCCCTTATTGGAAAATAGTTCATCACAGAAACCGGTTCTGTGACGTCTACACCAATTAGTGAGGAAGTTAATGATGATGATCATGAAACTTCAGATCAAGTGGTTACTGAACGTCGTAGGTCAACCAGAGTAAGATCCACACCAGAGTGGTACGGTAATCCTGTTCTGAAGGTTATGTTACTAGACCATGACGAACCTACGAACTATGAAGAAGCGATGGTGAGCCCAGATTCCGCAAAATGGCTTGAGGCCATGAAATATGAGATGGGATCCATGTATGAGAACAAAGTATGGACTTTGGTTGACTTGCCCGATGATCGGCAAGCCATCGAGAATAAATGGATCTTCAAGAGGAAGACCGACGCTGATAGTAGTGTTACTATCTACAAAGCTAGAATTGTCGCAAAAAGGTTTTTCGACAAGTTCAAGGTGTTGACTACGATGAGATTTTCTTACTCGTAGCGATGCTTAAGTCTGTCCAAATCATGTTAGCAAATTGCCACATTTTATGAAATCTGGCAAATGGATGTCAAAACTAGATTCCTTAATGGATTTCTTAAAGAAGAGTTGTATATGATGCAACCAGAAGGTTTTGTCGATCCTAAAGGTGCTAACAAAATGTGCAAGCTCCAGCGATCCATCTATGGACTGGTGCAAGCATCTCAGAGTTGGAATATACGCTTTGATGAGTTGATCAAAGCATATAGTTTTATACAGACTTGTGGTGAAGCCTGTATTTACAAGAAAGTGAGTGGGAGCACTACAACATTTCTGATAAGTATATGTGAATGACATATTGTTGATCGGAAATAATGTAGAATTTTCTGGAAAACATAAAGGAGTGTTTGAAAGGAGTTTTTCAAAGAAACACCTCGGTGAAGCTACTTACATATTGAGCATCAAGATCTATAGAGATAGACCAAGACGCTTGATAAGTTTTTCAATGAGTACATACCTTGACAAGATTTTGAAGTAGTTCAAAATGGAACAGTCAAAGAAAGAGTTCTTGCCTGTGTTACAAGGTGTAAAATTGAGTAAGACTCAAAGCCCGACCACGACAGAAGATAGAAAGAGAATGAAAAGTCATTCCCTATGCCTCAGTCATAGGTTCTATAAAGTATGCTATTCTGTGTACCAGACCTATTGTGTACCTCACCAAGAGTTTGGCAAGAGGGTACAATAGTGATCTAGGAGTGGATCACTGGACAACGGTCAAAATTATCCTTAGTGGAATAAGGAAATATTTCTCGGTTATGGAGGTAATAAAGAGTTCGTCGTAAAGAGTTACGTCGATACAAGCTTTGACACCAGTCTGGATGACTCTAAGTCTCGATCTAGATACATATTGAAAGTGGGAGCAATTAGCTAGAGTAGCTTCGTGCAGGGCATTGTTGACATAGAAATTTGCATAATACATACGGATCTGAATTTGGCAGACCCGTTGACTAAATTTCTCTCACAAGCAAATCATGATCACACCTTAGTACTCTTTGGGTGTTAATCACATGACAATGTGAATTATATTACTGACTCTAGTAAATCCTTTGAGTGTTGGTCACATGACGATGTGAACTATGGGTGTTAATCACATGGTGATGTGAACTATTGGTGTTAAATCACATGGCGATGTGAACTAGATTATTGACTCTAGTGCAAGTTGGAGACTGAAGGAAATATGCCCTAGAGGCAATAATAAAGTTGTTATTTATTTCCTTATTTCATGATAAATGTTTATTATTCATGCTAGAATTGTATTAACCGGAAACATAATACATGTGTGAATACATAGACAAACATAGTGTCACTAGTATGCCTCTACTTGACTAGCTCGTTAATCGAAGATGGTTGAGTTTCCTAGCCATGGACATGAGTTGTCATTCGATTAGCGTGATTACATCATTAGGAGAATGATGTGATTGACTTGACCCATTCCGTTAGCTTAGCACTTGATCGTTTAGTATGTTGCTATTGCTTTATTCATGACTTATACATGTTCCTATGACTATGAGATTATGCAACTCCCGTTTACCGGAGGAGCACTTTGTGTGCTACCAAACGTCACAATGTAACTGGGTGATTATAAAGGTGCTCTACAGGTGTCTCCTAAGGTACTTGTTTGGTTGGCGTATTTCGAGATTAGGATCTGTCACTCCGATTGTCGGAGAGGTATCTCTGGGCCATCTCGGTAATGCACGTCACTATAAGCCTTGCAAGCATTGTGACTAATGAGTTAGTTGCGGGATGATGCGTTACGGAACGAGTAAAGAGACTTGCCGGTAACGAGATTAAACTAGGTATTGAGATACCGACGATCGAATCTCGGGCAAGTAACATACCGATGACAAAGGTAACAACGTATGTTGTTATGCGGTTTGACCGATAAAGATCTTTGTAGAATATGTGGAAGCCAATATGAGCATCCAGGTTCCGCTATTGGTTATTGACCGGAGATGTGTCTCGGTCATGTCTACATAGTTCTCGAACCCGTAGGGTCCGCACGCTTAACGTTCGGTGACGATTTATATTATGAGTTTATGTGATTTGATGTACCGAAGTTAGTTCGGAGTCCTGGATGAGATCGGGGACATGACGAGGATTCTCGAAATGGTCGAGACGTAAAGATCGATATATTGGACGACTATATTCGGACATCGGAAAGGTTCCGAGTGGTTCGGGTATTTTTTGGAGTACTGGGGAGTTACGGGAATACGGGGGAAGAAATATATGGGCCTTATTGGGCTTTAGGGGAGAGAGAGAGGCAGGCCGCGCCCCCCCCCCCCCAATGACTAGTCCGAACTGGACTAGGGGGAGGGGCGGCGCCCCCTCCTTCCTTCTCTTCCCTCTTCCCCTTCCTTGTTCCTACTCCTACTACTTGGAAGGGGAAGAATCCTACTCCCAGTGGGAGTAGGACTTTTCCAGGGCGCGCCATAGGGGCCGGCCCTCTCCCCCTCCTCCACTCTATATACGTGGCCAGGGGGCACCCTATAGACACAACAATTGATCTCTTGGATCTTTTAGCCGTGTGCGGCGCCCCTCTCCACCATAGTCCACCTCGATAATATCGTAGCGGTGCTTAGGCGAAGCCCTTCGTCGGTAGCAACATCATCATCGTCACCACGCCGTCGTGCTGACGGAACTCTCCCTCAAATCTCGGCTGGATCGGAGTTCGAGGGACGTCATCGACTTGAACGTGTGCAGAATTCGGAGGTGCAGTGCATTCGGTACTTGATCGGTCGGATCGTGAAGACGTACGACTACATCAACCGCGTTGTGCTAACGCTTCCACTTTCGGTCTACAAGGGTACGTGGACACACTCTCCCCTCTCGTTGCTATGCATCACCATGATCCTGTGTGTGCGTAGGATTTTTTTTGAAATTACTACGTTCCCCAACAATAAGAGGAAGCTATTTCCCGTTCGTCGGCAAACATGCATTGTTCCCTCTCGGAGCCACGAGCCTTCTAGTGAGTTGCTCCGGTTTGTGAGGGGTGTGTGTCCAAACTTTCGTCAAACAGGCCAAATTTTTTACCACATCATCTTGGTGGCATTGCATTACATCAAGCAAGGTTTCATGTTTTTCTGATCATTTTTTAATTTTTTGGAATTTAAATGCCATGGCACTCCATGCATGTGTCCATGTTGTGAGACCAATATGCTTGAAAATTCCTTCTAATTTATTGCACATGTAATTAACTCACACACAAGTACACAAATATGATTTTTCAAACCGTTGTGGTTAGCTGTTGCATGTACATGTAGTTCAAATTTTAATTATGGTCATTAAATGGCTAGAAAATCACTTAAATGTCTTTAAAAGGTCAAATGACCCCTGAAATTTTCCAAATGTTCACATGAAAGTTGTATTAGTGCATGTTAAATGTAGAATAAATTTGAAGGCCGTAAGGGGAAGCTTGAAGGAAATATGCCCTAGAGGCAATAATAAAGTTATTATTTATTTCCTTATTTCATGATAAATGTTTATTATTCATGCTAGAATTGTATTAACCGGAAACATGATACATGTGTGAATACATAGACAAACAGGGTGTCACTACTATGCCTCTACTTGACTAGCTCGTTGATCAAAGATGGTTATGTATTCTAGCCATAGACACGAGTTGTCATTTGATTAATGGGATCACATCATTAGGAGAATGATGTGATTGACTTGACCCATTCCGTTAGCTTAGCACTTGATCGTTTAGTATGTTGCTATTGCTTTCTTCATGACTTATACATGTTCCTATGACTATCAGATTATGCAACTCCCGTTTACCGGAGGAACACTTTGTGTGCTACCAAACGTCACAACGTAACTGGGTGATTATAAAGGTGCTCTACAGGTGTCTCCGAAGGTACTTGTTGAGTTGGCGTATTTCGAGATTAGGATTTGTCACTCCGATTGTCGGAGAGGTATCTCTGGGCCTACTCGGTAATACACATCACTATAAGCCTTGCAAGCATTGTAACCAATGAGTTAGTTGCGGGATGATGTATTACGGAACGAGTAAAGAGACTTGCCGGTAACGAGATTAAACTAGGTATTGAGATACCGACGATCGAACCTCGGGCAAGTAACATACCGATGACAAAGGGAACAACGTATGTTGTTATGCGGTTTGACCGATAAAGATCTTCGTAGAATATGTAGGAGCCAATATGGGCATACAGGTTCCGCTATTGGTTATTGACCAGAGAAGTGTCTCGGTCGTGTCTACATAGTTCTCGAACCTGTAGGGTCCACACGCTTAACGTTTGTTGACGATATAGTATTTATGAGTTATGTATGTTGGTGACCGAATGTTGTTCGGAGTCCCGGATGAGATCACGGACATGAGGAGAAGCTCCGGAATGGTCCGGAGATAAAGATTCATATATTGGATGATATGGTTAGGCCAAGGGGTCAGGCCCACGGAGCTATAAGTCGGTGCAAAAGGAGTTTTGCAGAGGCCAGGGGGCCAAACGCCGGAGACCCTGGCGTCTGGCCCTGGGCCAGACGCCGAGGCCCATGGCGTCTGGGCCAGACGCCAAGGATTGTGGCGTTTGGTCCTGGAGTCCGAGTGGGACTCTTGCCTTTCGGGCAAAACTAACTTTGAGGAGGTTTTTGCTCCAAGTTTCGACCCCAGGGCTCAACATATAAATAGAGGGGCAGGGCTAGCACTAAAGACACATCAAGAAACACCAAGCCGTGTGCCGGCAACCCCGTCCCCTCTAGTTTATCCTCCGTCATAGTTTTCGTAGTGCTTAGGTGAAGCCCTGCGGAGATTGTTCTTCACCAACACCGTCACCACGCCGTCGTGCTGCCGGAACTCATCTACTACTTCACCCCTCTGGCTGGATCAAGAAGACGAGGACGTCATCGAGCTGAGCGTGTGCTGAACGCGGAGGTGCCGTACGTTCGGTACTTGATCGGGACGGATCGTGAAGACGTACGACTACATCAACCGCGTTGTGCTAACGCTTACGCTTTCGGTCTACGAGGGTACGTGGACACACTCTCCCCTCTCATTACTAAGCATCACCATGATCCTGTGTGTGCGTAGGATTTTTTTTGAAATTACTACGTTCCCAACAAAGCTATCTTTCGTTCGTCATCAAACATGCATTGTTCCCTCTCGGAAACACGAGCCTTCTAGTGAGTTGCTTCGGTTTGTGAGGGGTGTGTGTCCAAACTTTCGTCAAACATGTCAAAATTTTTACCTCATCATCTTGGCGGCATGACATTACATCAAACAAGGTTTCATGTGTTTCTGTTTTTTTTAATTTTTTGGAATTTAAATGCCATGGCACTCCATGCATGTGTCCATGCCGTGAGACCAATATGTTTGAAAATTCCTTCCAATTTACTGCACATGGAATTAAATCACACACAAATACACAAAATATGACTTTTCAAATCGTTATGGTTAGCTGTTGCATGTACATGTAGTTCAAATTTGAATTACGGTCATTAAATGGCTAGAAAATCACTTACATCTATCTACTACCCTTATAAAAGCACGAGAGGGCGGAGAACCAAATCATCCTATCCATCGAAACCTGCAATCCGATGGTCTACATCCCTCTAGCATACTAAACGTGTTTTATGCTTTAATTACCCCATCATGCCATTGGTTTAATCCATCGATCTGACCCGCTGCCATTCGAAAAAAAAAACTGCCAACAAAGCACCCACGCACGCACGCACGCACGCACGCCGAGTTCGCCGCCCCGCCGCCCCCCGCCCCCCGTCCTCCCTGTGTCGTCGCCGCCCGCCGTTCTCTCCTCCCGTGTCTCCTGCCGCTTGCCCCACATCGTGGTGCGCCATGGGTGCCATCCAGATCGAGCACGGGGCACGGGCACGAGAGGCGCCGCGCTCCCTTCGCTGCACCGCTCTGCTGAGCTCGAATCGTCTGCCCGTGGCTGCAATTTCCAGGCGTCTTGCTTCTTCTTGCTTTGGATCCCTAGCTAGCGAGTCCGTTTCTTCCTCTGAATTTCTCTGCATTCACTAGCAAGCAACACTTTGATTTAGCTGTAGCCAATTCAGACGGTGGGTGGTACAGATCACTAGCTAGCCGAGTCTGCTTCTTCCTCTGAATTTCTCCTCATTTACTAGCGAGATATAGTGTGATTCTAGAAAAAACGTATTAACGAGATGAAGCTTGTGATTTCTGAAGTAAACAATACGGGCTAGATTTTACTCCAATTTCTTGTGCAAATTTCATTTTGATACATGTAGAGCAGCGGCGACAGCTCCGACGCAACGGGCTTGGCCTGCGTCAGCGGCGGCGGGTTCCATCTCCTCCCTCGAGCAGCGGTGGTGGCGTGGGACACAGCGGGCTCGGCCGCGAAGATGGATTTCTCCGGCGGAGCATTTTAAAATGCTGATGTGCCGATGAATCCTCGCCTCTGTTCCTCGACCTCGCGTCAGGGACGCATACGCATATGCCCCTGCGGCCGTTCCTCCTCGTGGTCAGTGACGCAAAGCCGATGACACAGAAGCCGCTGCCGTTGTTCCTCTACGCGACGGTGATACACACGGCGTAGCCTCTCCCTGATCCTATACTCCGTGCCTTGTTCAACCATATGTGATCTTATTTTGTTTCAGTTTTTTTGCTAGCTTTAACATTGGCCTTTGTTCAAATCCTATTCAGGTTGAACCATAGAAAGCGAGCACACAAAGATGCAGAGGCAACCAGTCCAAAGGAATAAGTAAGGTAATGTGTTTCCAGTATTCCTAAAATAAATGAAGTAATGGTGTGATTAACACTAACATTGATGTTCCCCCTCTTCTATATAAAATGATACACACACTCGTGCGTATTCGAGAAAAAAAAAACACTAACATTGATGGATCAGTCGTTTCTGTTGAAAAAATCATCAGACTCTGTTAAGCCAGATTCCATTCATTTTGCTTTTTAGCTCTGCAAACTGTGCATCTTGACTGTCTAGCACATCATATGGTTATGTCAAGTGTCGCTGCAAAGAAATGTCGCCGGTAACAATGATTAAAGTTCCAGTTCCCTGATAGTGTATCTTACCACATTCAGTTTTGGTAGCTATAATGGGAGAAATGGAGTCTGAGGATGGTGTGGATTGTGCATTATTCCCTTTCCCACTAATGATTTTGCCAGTCAAACTTGGGATGTGATCAAGAAGGTGGGAAGCAACATAGTTTTAGTGGCGGTGCTATTGTTAAGTGCACCAGAATTTAGCAACAAAAACAATGCAGGAACAGTTTGAATATCTTAGTTCGCACTTCTGGGCAGTGAGTCCGGCACTTGGACGAGACTCCAAACTTCAAATTCTCATAGCTCCAAATTATTGGGCACAACCTGATTTATAAGTTATCTTAAATTCCAACTTATGTGATGTAGACAATCTAAAATCATTACTTCTTTCGTAGGGAACATATATTGGTGTTTGATGAGGCAGATCAAATTCGTCATCGTGATTTGCAATCCCATGTTGACTATCATTTCTCTGATTCCCAAAGTTAGACCAGCTTTACAGTTTTTTGTTACATAGACAAAGTCACTTAAGGAACTAGCAAGCATTAGCTTGAAGATTTCTGACCATTTAAGTGTGCATGAACAGGCTACCATGGCCACCCCAGATACCCTGGAAGCGGTGTGCCATGATCGTCCTCTTGAACTATATGCTTTGGAATTTTATCAGAAGGCATCTGAAGTAAAAATAGTAGGAAGGCTCGAACTTGCCCATCTTCTAATTTAGTGTTGCTCACATTTAGTCTTATCCATGACAGATTACCACACGAAATGTTCAAGTTGGACAAATAACACAATGGGTATCATCATTTAGCCTACAATTTTGTATCTTCTCCTGCAATTTTAGTGTGCGAGTTTAGTATCATCTCCAGATTATTTGACAAATTATCTAGGGATCTGGAGATATCATTTAGCTCTTAAAGCAGGTGATTAGAACTTACACCAAACCTTTCTTTGTTGATGTTGTTATTCTTGCTTGTTGGCACATTTGGAAACAAAGAAATGGTTTCATTCTCAAGGACTAGGGTTCTTCAGTAGTAGTAATCTAAATATTACTCCCTCCGTTCCTAAATATAAGTCTTTTTAGATATTCCAGTATGGACTATATACGGAGCAAAATGAGTGAATCTACACTCTAAAGTATGTCTATATACATCCGTATGTAGTCCTTGTTGAAATCTCTAAACAGACTTATATTTAGAAATGGAGGGAGTAGTTTGTAAAAAAATTCTGGGTGGTGAAGTCGTGAAGATACATGTCTCCCTGTTGTCATCTTTTAAATATTTTTTGCAGTAGTCATCATCTAAATATTATTTTGTAAATTTTTGTCATCATTTTAAACACGAAGCCCAGTGGGGGTATTTTCTCCGTAGTTCACTTATTATTTTTTCATGGCTATGCTGAGTGCAGCACTGCACTCGATTCTGAAATATTTAATGTGAAAACATATTGTATTTGGGTTGGCGCCATCATTCTATGGAATTGTTTACAAAGACATGATGTTGGATAATGTGGAAATGGATTGCTGCCCTGACTTGCATTGGCAACTTGCGAAACTTCGAAACAGCAGACAGGAAGCAACAAAATAGTTGTTGGTCTGACAAATTTAATAAAAATTGAGAGTAGTGCTGCTGTTAGTCTACCATTCAAGGGCATGATCATAACCAATGTACTGTTAATAGGCTTGTAAATCATTTTTATTGATTATTTTGTATTAGTCGAGAGTTCGAGACATGCATTGCACAAGAAGACAAGGCATCATGGTGTATATATAAGTATGCATCAAATGTTCATATCTATAATATTCTGATTGCTTTTCCATCTTTGGGGTACTATTGTTGTATTAGGACTTTCATATGAACCTCTGATTCTTTTTTACCGCTTTCTGCTTTGAGTCAGGTCATGCCAGTTCATCCAACTGTTCACGCTCAACTAAGTCTTGCATTGAAATTTGCAAGTAACCTTGCTTCAACAGAAGAGAATTGGGTGATGGACGTGATATCAACATGGTTATGGACTACCATGTATGTTCATAAATATGTACACCCTTCGGGGTCGGGCCCACCGCCACCGCGGACTAGGCCGGCGGCAGCGGCGGCAGGAGGGGAGACGAGAGAGACACTAGGATTGGGGTCCCCTGGCGTCGCCCTAGGGAGGCGACGCGAGAGGGTGAGGAGACGCAACTTGGAACATGGTAATTTCTGTTTAGGCTCTTACCTTTTGTATTTGCACAATGGTTGATTTCCATTTGGAATGTTCAGGTACATAAAGTTAGAGTAGTGGAGTAAAGCTTAAGATTTTTTTGTATGAATAATTCCTGAGATGAGAAAGCTTATACATGGAATAACTCGGTTTCTTGATCTGTACATAAAATATGTGTGATATTTGATTCAAGAGGAGTATTGATTCATGAAGATAAGACATGCATTGCGCAAGAAGACAAGACAACATGGTGTATATATAAGTATGCATCAAATATTCATATCTACAATATGGTGATTGCTTTTCCAACTTTGGGGTGCTATTGTTGTCTTAGTACTTTCATATGAACCTCTGATTCTTTTTTACCGCTTTCTGCTTTGAGTCAGGTCATGCCAGTTCATCCAACTGTTCACGCTGAACTACATATTGCATTGCAATTTTCAAGTAACCTTGCTTCAACAGAAGAGAATTGGGTGATGGACATGATATCAACATGGTTATGGACTACCATGTATGTTCATAAGTATGTACACCGTTTGGCGTCGGGCCCGCCGCCACCGCGGACTAGGCCGGCGGCAGCGGCGGCAGGAGGGAAGATGGGAGGGACCTGGCGGCACTAGGGTTGGGGTCCCCTGGCGTCGCCCAAGGGAGGCGACGCGAGGGGGTGAGAAGACGCAACTTGGAACATGGTAATTTCTGTTTAGGCTCTTACCTTTTGTATTTGCACAATGGTTGATTTCCGTTTGGAATGTTCAGGTATATAAAGTTAGAGTAGTGGAGTAAAGCTTAAGATTTTTTTGTATGATTAATTCCTGAGATGAGAAAGCTTATACATGGAATAACTCGGTTTCTTGATCTGTACATAAAATATGTGTGATATTTGATTCAAGAGGAATATTGATTCATGAAGAATGATATTCTGAATTATGTATGAGACAAGAATTAAGTACTATACAATTCGTGTGAAATTCAAAATTTCAAGAAGGTTATCCTATACCTTTTTTTTGGGTGGGCGGAGGGGTTAGGTTATCGTATATATGATTATATATGTCAGCTGAGACTTGCGCACGTGCAAGCTTACTAGTGTCTTAAAAGGTCAAATGACCCCTGAAATTTTCCAAAAATTGACATGATAGTTGTATTACTACTACAAATTTCTCGTACATTTAAAACGCCATCCGTTGCCACTTTACTCCAAATTCGTCTTTCACAACTAATAAAAAATATCCACAACATCACACACAATTTTTTTGTAGGAACCGTTTGTGATGAAAATTTCTGGATCTATTTAAGTCTTCCTCCTTAAGCTTCGCTGGCTCATCTGCTCCAGTGTCGGCAACCCCCGAATCCACGAATCCCGATCCCCATTCCCGCAACCCCTTCTTGCAAAGATGACGCCATGAAAACGCTTCGTGAAGGCCCGTACGATGGCCGCGTCCTCCCCGAGCGCGGCCGCCTGCGCCGAGAGCGCGGCCGCCTACGGCGAGAGTGCCGCCACATCCACATTGAGCACTGCCGCATTGTGACGCCCGGATAATTAAGCTACAGTAATCCCATGTTAACGATGCCACGTCACCTCTGTTACCGTTGCTAAATCTCGCGTAGTTCAAAACCGATTCAAATTCAAATTTGAAATTAAGTCAAACGATAAAAGTTTTCAAATGCTAAAACAAAAATGTTCTAAATATGAAAAATAAATCATAATTAATATTGGTGGAGAAACCACACTTTTACAAAGTATTTAAATGTCCTAACATAATTAAAACAACAGTTAAAGCAATTATATAAATGCATTTTAAATAATAAACAAATACTAACTATTTTATTAAAGTGCCAAAATATTTGTGGCAGTGGAGAAATTATTAATACCAATTTAGGGATTAGGTGTATATTTTATAAACTAAAAGTAGACATGAAAGAAAATAGAAAAAACCAAAGTTAAGAAAAGAAAAACAATAACAACAACCTCACTCTGCACTTGGCCCAGTTTTTCCTACAGTGCGGCCTGGCCTGCCCAAGCCGGCCTTTCATTCCCCTCCCCCCCACTGGACCCCTTGGCCCAACTGGGCCATGGCCCAGCCGGCCACCCCCTGGCCTATAGGCCACCTCCACACCCCGGAAACCCTAACCCACCCCCACGATCCCCACTTTCCCCCACCTCTCCATACACTCGCTCTCCCTCACCTCCCTCGATCCAGATCGGATCGAGGCACCGGACGCCGCCGCCCGGAGACGCCACCCCGTCGCCAACCCCAGCCGCCTCGCCGGACGCCATCGCCGGCCTGCCTCCTCTCCGTCGCGACGTCCCCGACCTCCACATCGCGCCCCGCTGCCACTCCCCTACAACCACCGTGAGCGCGCGCCCTCCTCCCCTCCTCCTGTCTCCCTCTCGCGCGCTGTCTGGCCACCGCGCCCCCCGCCTCCGGCCCGCTCTGCAGCGCCCATCACAACGGCCCCCTGTCACGCCGTCGCAGCCTCCCTCTCGCGCGCGCCCCACACTCCGGCTCGCGCGCCCACGCCCGCGGTCGCGACGCCCGACCATGCCGCTCGCGACCCATGGCCGCGCCCCCGTCACCTCCTGCCGGCCACTGCTGCTACCCCGCGCCTCCGGCAACAGCCTCGCTAGCGCCCCGCCGTGGCCCCTCCCGGCTCCTCCGAGCGCCCCCTCCCGCCTCCTCCGCGCACCCCGAGGGGCTCTACACCGCCTCTGGTCGTGCCCCTCCCGCACGGCACTGACCGCCGGCACCCCATCGGGTCCGGCTGCTCGCCGTGGCCCTGCGTGTTGGCCGCGCCCGGGTCTGTCCAGGTGTGACGCCCCCGATTCAATCGTACACTAATCATGCACGCAAACGTGTACGATCAAGATCAGGGACTCACGGGAAGATATCACAACACAACTCTAAAACATAAATAAGTCATACAAGCATCATAATACAGGCCAGGGGCCTCGAGGGCTCGAATACAAGTGCTCGATCATAGACGAGTCAGCGGAAGCAACAATATCTGAGTACAGACATAAGTTAAACAAGTTTGCCTTAAGAAGGCTAGCACAAACTGGGATACAGATCGAAAGAGGCGCAGGCCTCCTGCCTGGGATCCTCCTAAACTACTCCTGGTCGTCGTCAGCGGGCTGCACGTAGTAGTAGGCACCTCCGGTGTAGTAGGAGTCGTCGTCGATGGTGGCATCTGGCTCCTGGGCTCCAGCATCTGGTTGCGACAACCAGGTAGAAAGGAAAGGGGAAAAAGAGGGAGAAAAGCAACTGTGAGTACTCATCCAAAGTACTCGCAAGCAAGGAGCTACACTACATATGCATGGGTATATGTGTAAAGGGCCATATCGGTGGACTGAACTACAGAATGCCAGAATAAGAGGGGGATAGCTAATCCTGTCGAAGACTACGCTTCTGGCAGCCTCCATCTTGCAGCATGTAGAAGAGAGTAGATGGTAAGTTCACCAAGTAGCATCGCATAGCATAATCCTACCCGGCGATCCCCTCCTCGTCGCCCTGTTAGAGAGCGATCACCGGGTTGTATCTGGCACTTGGAAGGGTGTGTTTTATTAAGTATCCAGTTCTAGTTGTCATAAGGTCAAGGTACAACTCCGGGTCGTCCTTTTACCGAGGGACACGGCTATTCGAATAGATAAACTTCCCTGCAGGGGTGCACCACATAACCCAACACGCTCGATCCCATTTGGCCGGACACACTTTTCTGGGTCATGCCCGGCCGCGGAAGATCAACACATCGCAGACCCACATAGGCTCAACAGAGAGGTCAGCACGCCGGTCTAAATCCTATGCGCGCAGGGGTCTGGGCCCATCGCCCATTGCACACCTGCACGTTGCGTACGCGGCCGGAAGCAGACCTAGCCTAGCAGGCGTTCCAGTCCAAACCGGCGCGTGCCGCTCCGTCGCTGACGTCACGAAGGCTTCGGCTGATACCACGACGTCGAGTGCCCATAACTGTTCCCGCGTAGTTGGTTAGTGCGTATAGACCAAATGGCCAGACTAAGATCAAATACCAATATCTCGTTAAGCGTGTTAAGTATCCGCGAACGCCGACCAGGGCCAGGCCCACCTCTCTCCTAGGTGGTCTCAACCTGCCCTGTCGCTCCGCCACAAAGTAACAGTCGGGGGCCGTCTGGAACCCAGGCCCACCTCTACCGGGATGGAGCCACCTGTCCTTTCAGCCCCCTCATCAGAATCACTTGCGGGTACTCAACGAGCTCACCCGACTTTAGTCACCACATGTGTCATGTATATAAAGTATATAGTATATACCCGTGATCACCTCCCGAAGTGATCACGGCCTAGTAGTATAGCATGGCAGGCGGACAAGAGTGTAGGGCCACTGATGGAACACTAGCATCCTATACTAAGCAGTAGGATAGCAGGTAAAGGTAACCACTGTAGCAACAATGATAGGCTATGCAGCAGAATAGGATTAACCGAAAGCAGTAACATGCTACACTCTTCTAATGCAAGCAGTATAGAGAAGAATAGGTGATATCTGGTGACCAAGGGGGGGCTTGCCTGGTTGCTCTGGCAAGAAGGGTTCGTCACCGATGTAGTCGATCACAGTGGTACCGGCAGCGGTCTCGGGGTCTACCGGAAAGAAGTAACGGAGGGGGGACACAATAAATA
This sequence comes from Triticum aestivum, assembly GCF_018294505.1. Classification (NCBI taxonomy): domain Eukaryota; kingdom Viridiplantae; phylum Streptophyta; class Magnoliopsida; order Poales; family Poaceae; genus Triticum; species Triticum aestivum. The sequence goes on along the minus strand of NC_057796.1, from coordinate 158,837,657 downwards.
ACAGAGCAATCAAAGCATCACAAAGCATAACATGGCAATACGCGGTGTTAGAGGTGATCTAACGCGGCAGGAGGTGATACTGGCGAAGGGGAAAAACATCCGGGAAAGTATTCCCGGTGTCTCGCGTTTTTGGACAGGCGAACCGGAGGAGGAAAGTTGTGTGTTCGATATGCTAGGGGTGTGTGGCGGACGAACAGGCTGCGTATCCGAATTCGTCTCGTCGTTCTGAGCAACTTTCATGTACAAAGTTTTTTCATCCGAGTTACGGTTTATTTTATATTAATTTTCAAAGTTTTAAACATTTTCTGAAATATCTGGATTTATTATTAATTTCGCAATTAAAACTGTAAATTTACTTTTGTCACCTAGTGTGTTGCCAGCCACAGTCAATGACATGTGGGGCCAGGTCAAAGTCAACAGTACAATCAGCTGTTGACTAGGTCAACCAGTGAATAATTTCTGTGGGTCCTGCATGTCATAGGCTGTCTAATTAATTAACAGTAGTTAATTAGGTTAGTTAGTTATTAGGTTAATTAAATACAATTAATCAATTTAGTTAATCAATTAATTAGTTGATTAACATTTTTATTTAGTTATTATTATTAATTTTCTTAATTCACTTTTTTTAAACGTTCTAGGGGCGGCCCCACATGTCAAAGGCCCAGGGGGCCGATGCAGGTTAGCGGGCGGTGGGGCGCTGGAGGTGCCCAACCCGAGCGAGGGCCAGTGGGCACGGAGGGGCGCCGGGTGCCGGAGGTGGCACTTGTGAGGCCACGGCGGGGCAGCACCAGGGCGTGGCGACGGCCCGACCTCGCGCAGGCGGGCGCGGCCAGCGGCGGCCGGAGCGTGTTGGCGGAGTCGGAGCAGGGCGACGCGGTCGCGGCTATGGGCGTACGGGAGCGGGACCGGGCGTGGGGTGAGCGCGTGCTGCCCAGAGCGCGAGCTCCGGCATGCAGGCGCGCGCGCGAAGGCGCGGCCGTGGGTGCGGCGGGATCGTGGTGAGCGTGGTCGGCGTGCACGGGGACAGAGGGGAGAGAGGAGGACCGGGGTCCTCACCGCGAGGCGTAGGGACGGGGCAGTGGGGCGCGAGGTGGAGGTCGGAGACGACGCGGACGGAGTGGAGGCAGTCCGGCGAGGTGGTCGTCGACGAGGTAGGGCGCGGCGGTGGTCTTCCGGGCGGCGGCGGCGGTTCGATCCCCCCGATCCAATCGGGGGGCGCAGAGGATGGGAGAGCGGGAGGCGCGGGCATCAGGGGACGGAGGGAGACCAGATCTGAGACGGGGCCTCCGGCGAGGTGGGCTCCAGCGAGGTCGCCGGCGGGACGCGCGAGGCCGGGAGGGTAGGAGGCGCACGGGACGGGGCACTGCCTTGTGCGTGCGTGAGTGTGTTGCGGCGCATGTGGGAGACGAGGGAGACGTGGGGGGCGAGTGGGGGCATGGGTAGGTTAGGTCACGGGGGAGTGGGGTTAATCGGGGAGGCGGGGGACTGGCTGGGCCGGCCTGGTTAGCCTAGAGGCCAGCTGGGCCGGCCTGGTTAGCCTAGAGGCCAGCTGGGCCATGGCCAAGTGGGGGGGGGGTCTCCTTTTAGTTATTTTTTTGGTTTGTTTTAATTTTGCATTTATGTTTTCTTTTTAGTATTATTAGCTTTTAGTTGTTGTAAGATTATAAGACCAGTACCTAAATTGAGGTTGCAAATTAGCCCACTGCCACAATATTATTTTTGTATTTAAAATATTCAGTTCACATTTTTATAAATTTCAAAAGCGCATTTATAATAGGTTTAGTTGCTGTTTTATTTGTTTTAGTGCATTAGAATACTTTACAGAAGTGTGGTTTCTTCACCAATATTTAGTATGGATTATTTGCCACAATTCGAACATTTTAGTCCTAATGTTTCAAAACTTTTGTTGTTTGCCTTTACTTTGAATTCAAATTTCGAATCGGGTTTGAACTAACGCGAGATTAACAACAGTAACCGAGGTGACGTGGCAGCATTAGTAGAGGGTTATTGTAGTTTAATTATCCGGGCGTTACAAATCTCCTCCACTACAAGAAATCTTGTCCCGAGATTTTAGAGGTGGAGTTAAGGGGAAAGAACCGGTTACAAAATTCTAGAGATTCTTCTCGGTTTTGGTTGCTCTTCTCAAAGAGGTCGATCCATAACGTTGATGTCTTCATAGCTCGGCTTCAGGTCATCATGATGAAGTCGTCCTTTTCTTCGGGAACTCAAACATACTTACGAATAGGTAAGGGGCAGCTCGGCTACGACAGAATGCTTATGAGGGAAACAATCTGGGGTTAACCCATGAATGAGCATATGATTATCTGTCGAGTTGAACATATAAAATACATCGAGAGTAAGGTACGAAGGTACAATGAGAGGGTCCAAGCGGATAGATAGCTGCTCAAAGTCTGAACCAGAGCGAGAAAGGGGTTCAGAGTAGCGAGAGTAAGTATTGCGCCTTATACGAGAATAGAGCACTAGGAAGGTGGCTCGTGAATTACCTACGAAACCAAGAGCAAGGGATAACTTTGTCAACAAGGTGTACAGGAGAGTCAGGTTTTGATCATGTGGGACTGTGGGTTATGGGCCCACCATGTGGGTTAAAAGTAGAGGGAGCGGTGACATCTTGCATGGTCATGATAGCAAGGCAGGTCAGAGGGTAGCCTGTCAATTATGTTGGCAACAAAGTTTGGTACCAAGGGCGTGGGACGAAGAGAACCATTTTCCTGCTCGTTGCAACGAGGCGGACCAATAGGCAAAGTTCTCGTCCATCGGTGGTTACCGGAATGTCACCAACAATAGTAACAGGGTCTTACTGACAGAGTTGTACACCGAGGTGTTTGCACAAGCAGGGAATTAATACTACTTAGATCATAATGATCACCAGAAACGTTAAACCAACCAATGGAAAGGAAAATATGATTATCAGATTAAACAGAACAATGGAAAGGAAAATGTGTTTAAACACATATTTCAGGGGTATATCCTTCCCAAGGACAATGGTTAGAAGCGAACCATTTAGGTTAGGGAAGAGGAAGTTCATGACATTACCCAAACAACGCTGTTTGAATAATTGATAACACAAATTTAGCATTGTGCTTCAAATGTTCTTGTCGAAAATCCGAGTACCACAGACATGCTTCGGGATAGCATTGACATGGTCTTCAAGCAAGGGTCGGACTTTGGATACTCAATGGATGCATCAGGAATAACTTGTAGTATAAGTCCTACAATTTCCTCATGGAAGAATGGATAACCTTGCTGAAAGGAAGAACTATAACAATAGGTCCTCCGGTCAGGTGTGCTAGGCACGACATCACCTTATCGGGTCACATAAAGACCAATGTTATAACTCTTGGAAATAAGCTCCAACCATCATATCTGACCGAGATTCAGATTTGATTGGTGTTAGGATAACTCAGACTCATGATGTCTAAGAAGGAAGGGTGCAACACAATTTGACGAGATGGCGTTGCAAGATCCTCGGGAAATGAATTATGGAAGCAAGTTCTGAATCATGAATTCATCATTAAACCAAGGAGAAGAAGATGATGTGGCCGATGGACTCAGCGACAACACATCAAGATTTCCAAAGAGATGGATTTCCACAATCATGTGAACAAGTAGATAACATTAGTCAGATCAAATGATACAATGATGTATGCTCGAGGAAAACATACGCAATTAAACATTGGTTGAAAAGGTGCACCCAAAATATGGGCCAAGTAGCACGATCAATGTTAGGATGGTGAATCAATAACCAAAAAGTCTTAGAATGAAACTATCGACCATTCACTTCAAGGCAAGAGGGTTGCTGGAAGTTTTGAATTCACACATCATAGTTCAGTTGACAGTTTTCCGGTTAGAAACAACACGGGGACCAAGATATGAACGGAGATGGCAAGAAGTATTACTATTAAAAGAATTCTTTAAGAGGTGGAGCAGTCCTCACAACATCCTTGACATAAAATATAGTAATACTCCAAGGTAAAGAAGAACAATGCTGGATAGCAAGGAACTCAAGGTATAGCACAAAACACGAACAAGTTTGTGTTGAGCGGAAGACAATAAAATGGTCGATGAAACAAATCATCGAGGGCAAGGATGGTATTTCTCATCATGAATTCAATTGATATCCTGGAAGAGCTCAGAATGCTGATGATGATCACGATGCATTTGTTGAGAGATTTCATGAAGATGTAATCGATCGGCGATGACATCAAGTCAAAGGAATGATGAAGCAAAAGGTTATTGGAACCAAGGGTACGACCCAAACTCGAAATCGATCTTGCCATTCAAGGCGAAATGATACGACAAGGAAGATCGGCATAAGGTTATCTCATCGTCGAAAATTGTGCTCCGGGAAGAAGGACCAGGTAGCACAGTTAAATTTTAGCACAAAATGATATAGCCGATCAGGCTAGGAATGACGTGATTGAGTATTAAACTCGTATGTAAAGAAGATTACTAAGAGTTGTTGAACCATAGTGCGGACTCGATTCAGTTATCGGTGTTTCGAGTGAAAAACAACTCAAAACCCGGAGAAAATTGAAATCATCGAGAAATAATAGTTGATGAAGAACTCACAAGAAGTTATGTAGTTCGGTGATATTCTCGAGATACCAGAGTGTAATACTCGACGGTAGAGCAGAGTAGACGGTGGACACGTGAAATGATCTGCAAAAGACAAGTACTTCATCTTGTTTGAGAAAGGGAATCAAAGGAAGAAATTATGGTCGGAACCACAATCATAAATGATCAAACCACGGATACAAGATGAACTTATAACAAGGGGGTAATTATTTTTACGAGCAGCTTCCATGATAAGTTCTACATCATGTCCATGGGCATGAACACAAAGTTCAAGGTCGACTCCCACTTCTTTAATGCATAACCTTTCATTCACTTCTCACTTTCGAAGAAGTTGTAGTGTTGAAATTTTATCTGGCCAATTACCAGAAGAGTATGACTCGTCAAAACTTTTGAGTTCACACATATTAAGGAAGGCATAGGTTCAACCCATCAGGGTATCGCGGAAACATATACCACAAGCTTCAATAGTAAATACCACAAGCTCGAAAGCTGAGCATGGTTGAGAAAGCAGAGGATACAATTTACCAAAGGCATTATGTATCTGAGGGAAGGCTCACAAGGTTATTGAATATGAAGGACGCTGTTGGATAAAATCCAACAAAGGATCTGATGGTCCACAAGGGATCTGAGGTGAGCATCGGTACTCAACCAGAAGAACAGAGAATGCAAGGATATCAGTTTGTAGAAACAACTGACTACTTCAAAGCTCAATTGCAAAGGAATTATGAATTCCAAGACAATGGATCAGAAGCAATGCTCTGATTAGGGATGGATAAGTTCAATAGCCTTAGGGGTACACGATGGCAATTTGATTGGTCGAGATCCAGCTCATGTTTGAAATGACGTCTGAGCCAGAAGAATGAATTCTAGGATCTGTTTGAGTATCGCGAGCATTCGCAACTTATGGAATCAATGGACTCAAAATGATAGTGACAAAGGATGCCAATAAGATTACTTATGGGATTAACCATAATGCAGCAAGCAAGAATTTCAAGAGATATAAGCTGCTGAGGATTTTCGGAAGATCGAATACTATTTCGAAGACCTTTCTGAAATACATGAATCAACTGGGGATGAGCTGGTACTTGATAAGTGCGGGAAAATTATCCATAGGGGTATTCAGGTGGCAAAGAACTGCAAGGCAGTAGGCACAAGGTATTCTCGGAACAATAGAGAGAATCGTGGGGTATCTTCTAATAGCAAGATCATCTTGGGATAAAAATAAGAACGACAGGTGTATGTATTATTCATAGGGATATTTTGGTGGTAGGGAATTGCAAAAGCAACGGGCACAAAGTCTCGAGAGAACATCGGAGGATATCTTCGGAATCCTTCGATGCACCACGCAATCATCTAGAGTGACAGGCTCTCCGGAAGGAAGTAATTACGAGAACCTAGAGTTAGAGTTAGCAAAATCATTTAACCCGAATAGAAGAGAGATCAGAGTCCCAGGGTATAGACGAGGAGTAAAAGATCCTAATACCACCCAATGGCGACGTGGGCCCGTAAGCCGCACAGCCATGTTAGTAAAAGTTTTTCAATGACTAGACTCGACTTCGGCCAAGGAGTTGGAAAGGGGGATTCCTACAGGCAGTCGGCTCTGATACCAACTTGTGACGCCCCCGATTCAATCGTACACTAATCATGCACGCAAATGTGTACGATCAAGATCAGGGACTCACGGGAAGATATCACAACACAACTCTAAAACATAAATAAGACATACAAGCATCATAATACAAGTCAGGGGCCTCAAGGGCTCGAATACAAGTGCTCGATCATAGACGAGTCAGCGGAAGCAACAATATCTGAGTGCAGACATAAGTTAAACAAGTTTGCCTTAAGAAGGCTAGCACAAACTGGGATACAGATCAAAAGAGGCGCAGGCCTCCTGCCTGGGATCCTCCTAAACTACTCCTGGTCGTCGTCAGCGGGCTGCACGTAGTAGTAGGCACCTCCGGCGTAGTAGGAGTCGTCGTCGACGGTGGCATCTGGCTCCTGGGCTCCAGCATCTGGTTGCGACAACCAGGTAGAAAGGAAAGGGGGAAAAGAGGGAGAAAAGCAACCATGAGTACTCATCCAAAGTACTCGCAAGCAAGGAGCTACACTACATATGCATGGGTATATGTGTAAAGGGCCATATCGGTGGACTGAACTCCAGAATGCCAGAATAAGAGGGGGATAGCTAATCCTGTCGAAGACTACGCTTCTGGCAGCCTCCATCTTGCAGCATGTAGAAGAGAGTAGATGGTAAGTTCACCAAGTAGCATCGCATAGCATAATCCTACCCGGCGATCCCCTCCTTGTCGCCCTGTTAGAGAGCGATCATCGGGTTGTATCGGGCACTTGGAAGGGTGTGTTTTATTAAGTATCCACTTCTAGTTGTCATAAGGTCAAGGTACAACTCCGGGTCGTCCTTTTACCGAGGGACACGGCTATTCGAATGGATAAACTTCCCTGCAGGGGTGCACCACATAACCCAACACGCTCGATCCCATTTGGCCGGACACACTTTTCTGGGTCATGCCCGGCCGCGGAAGATCAACACGTCGCAGCCCCACCTAGGCTCAACAGAGAGGTTAGCACGCCGGTCTAAGTCCTATGCGCGCAGGGGTCTGGGCCAATCGCCCATTGCACACCTACACGTTGCGTACGCGGCCGGAAGCAGACCTAGCCTAGCAGGCGTTCCAGTCCAATCCGGCGCGCGCCGCTCCGTCGCTGACGTCACGAAGGCTTCGGCTGATACCACGACGTCGAGTGCCCATAACTATTCCCGCGTAGTTGGTTAGTGCGTATAGACCAAATGGTCAGACTCAGATCAAATACCAAGATCTCGTTAAGCGTGTTAAGTATCCGCGAACGCCGACCAGGGCCAGGCCCACCTCTCTCCTAGGTGGTCTCAACCTGCCCTGTCGCTCCGCCACAAAGTAACAGTCGGGGGTCGTCAAGAACCCAGGCCCACCTCTACCGGGATGGAGCCACCTGTCCTTTCAGCCCCCTCATGAGAATCACTTGCGGGTACTCAACGAGCTGACCCGACTTTAGTCACCACATGTGTCATGTATATAAAGTATATAGTATATACCCATGATCACCTCCCGAAGTGATCACGGCCCAGTAGTATAGCATGGCAGACGGACAAGAGTGTAGGGCCACTGATGGAACACTAGCATCCTATACTAAGCAGTAGGATAGCAGGTAAGGGTAACAACTGTAGCAACAATGATAGGCTATGTAGGAAATAGGATTAACCGAAAGCAGTAACATGCTACACTCTTCTAATGCAAGCAGTATAGAGAAGAATAGACGATATCTGGTGATCAAGGGGGGGCTTGCCTAGTTGCTCTGGCAAGAAGGGTTCGTCGTCGATGTAGTCGATCACAGGGGTACCGGCAGCGGTCTCGGGGTCTACCGAAAAGAAGTAACGGAGGGGGGACACAATAAATAACAGAGCAATCAAAGCATCACAAAGCATAACATGGCAATACGCGGTGCTAGAGGTGATCTAACGTGGCAGGAGGTGATACTGTCGAAGGGGGAAAACATCCGGGAAAGTATTCCCAGTGTCTCACGTTTTCTGACAGGTGAACCGGGGGGGAAGTTGCGTGTTCGATATGCTAGGGGTGTGTGGCGGACGAACGGGCTGCGTATCCGAATTCGTCTCATCGTTCTGAGCAACTTTCATGTACAAAGTTTTTTCATCCGAGTTACGGTTTATTTTATATTAATTTTCAAAGTTTTAAACATTTTCTGAAATATCTGGATTTATTATTAATTTCGCAATTAAAACTGTAAATTTACTTTTGTCACCTAGTGTGTTGCTAGCCACAGTCAATGACATGTGGGGCCAGATCAAAGTCAACAGTACAATCAGCTGTTGACTAGGTCAACCAGTGAATAATTTCTATGGGTGCTGCATGTCATAGGCTGTCTAATTAATTAACAGTAGTTAATTAGGTTAGTTAGTAATTAGGTTAATTAAATACAATTAATCAATTAATTAGTTGATTAACATTTTTATTTAGTTATTATTATTAATTTTCTTAATTCACTTTTTTTAAACGTTCTGGGGGCGGCCCCACATGTCAAAGGCTCAGGGGGCCGATGCAGGTTAGCGGGCGGTGGGGCGCTGGAGGTGCCCAACCAGGGCGAGGGCCAGTGGGCACGGGGGGCGTCGGGCGCCGGAGATGGCACCGGTGAGGCCACGGCGGGGCAGCACCGGGGCGTGGCGACGGCCCGGCCTTGCGCAGGCGGGCGCGTAGCGATACGGGCGAGGCCAGCGGCGGCCGGAGCGTGTTGGCGGAGTCGGAGCAGGGCGACGCGGTCGCGGCTATGGGCGTACGGGAGCGGGACCGGGCGTGGGGTGAGCGCGTGCTGCCCAGAGCGCGAGCTCCGGCACGCAGGCGCGTGCGCGAAGGCGCGGCCGTGGGTGCGGCGGGGTCGTGGTGAGCGTGGTCGGCGTGCACGGGGACAGAGGGGAGAGAGGAGGACCAGGGTCCTCACCGCGAGGCGTAGGGACGGGGCAGTGGGGCGCGAGGTGGAGGTCGGAGACGACGCAGACGGAGTGGAGGCAGTCCGGCGAGGTGGTCGTCGACGAGGTAGGGCGCGGCGGTGGCGTTCCGGGCGGCGGCGGCGGTTCGATCCCCCCGATCCAATCGGGGGGGCGCAGAGGATGGGAGAGGGGGAGGCGCGGGCATCAGGGGACGGAGGGAGACCAGATCTGCGTCGGGGCCTCCGGCGAGGTGGGCTCCAGCGAGGTCGCCGGCGGGACGCGCGAGGCCGGGAGGGTAGGAGGCGCACGGGACGGGGCGCTGTCTTGTGCGTGCGTGAGTGTGTTGCGGCGCGTGTGGGAGACGAGGGAGGCGTGGGGGGGCGAGTGGGGGCATGGGTAGGTTAGGTCACGGGGGAGTGGGGTTAATCGGGGAGGCGGGGGACTGGCTGGGCCGGCCTGGTTAGCCTAGAGGCCAGCTGGGCCGTGGCCAAGTGGGGGGTCTCCTTTTAGTTATTTCTTTGGTTTGTTTTAATTTTGCATTTATGTTGTCTTTTTAGTATTATTAGCTTTTAGTTGTTGTAAGATTATAAGACCAGTACCTAAATTGAGGTTGCAAATTAGCCCACTGCCACAATATTATTTTTGTATTTAAAATATTAAGTTCGCATTTTTATAAATTTCAAAAGCGCATTTATAATAGGTTTAGTTGTTGTTTTATTTGTTTTAGTGCATTAGAATACTTTATAGAAGTGTGGTTTCTTCACCAATATTTAGTATGGATTATTTGCCACAATTCGAACATTTTAGTTTTAGTGTTTCAAAACTTTTGTTGTTTGCCTTTACTTTGAATTCAAATTTTGAATCGGGTTTGAACTAACGCGAGATTAACAACAGTAACCGAGGTGACGTGGCACCATTAGTAGAGGGTTACTGTAGTTTAATTATCCGGGCGTTACACGAGGCCGGTGCGCACACCCATTAGCCCAGCGCCCGCGCCCGTAAACCCAGCGCCCGCGCCCGTAAACCCAGCGCCCGCTAAGGCCCCCTGTGCCTATGACATAGGGGCCCCACGCCCCAGAACGTTTAATAAAAAAAGATTAAAAAATAATAAATATTAAAAAACTAATTAATTAATTAACTTAATTAATTCTGTTTAGATTAACCTAATCATTAGGTAAACTAATTAACTCTGTTTAATTAACCTGCTAATTAAAAGGCCTATGACATGCGGACCCCACACGTCAGTTTGACTAGTCAACACCTCTGTTGACTGCTGATGTCATGCTGACATCATGCTGATGCAATAATACTAATTTCGAATTAATTTAATAAAAATAATTTAGAAAATGATTTAAAACTTTAAAAATTAATATAAAATAATCCGTAACTCGGATGAAAATACTTTGTACATGAAAGTTGCTCAGAACGACGAGACGAATCCGAATACGCAGCCCGTTCGTCCGCCACACATCCCTAGCATAGCAAACACACAACTTTCCCCCTCCGGTTCATCTGTCCAAAAACGCGAAACACCGGGGATACTTTCCCGGATGTTTCCCCTCTTCTCCGGTATCACCTAGTACTGCGTTAGGGCACACCTAGCACCGCGCATTGCCATGTTATGCCTTGTGTTGCTTTGATTGCTCTATTATTTATTGTGTTCCCCCTTCGTTACTTCTTTCCGGTAGACCCCGAGACTGCCGGCGACCCCTAGTTCGACTACGGTGTTGATGACCCCTCCTTCTTAGCTGAGCTTCCAGGCAAGCCCCCCCCCCTTGATCACCAGATATCGCCTATTCTTCTCTATACTCTTGCATTAGAGTAGTGTAGCATGTTACTGCTTTCCGTTAATCCTATTCTGCTGCATAGCCTGTCTTTGCCACTACTGTTATTACCTTTACCTGCAATCCTACATGCTTAGTATAGGATGCTAGTTTTCCATCAGTGGCCCTACATTCTTGTTGCTGGGTAATTTCTCAGAAAGTTTTTGTGTTGTTGATTCCTATTCCTACCGTCTGCTGTGCTATACTATCGGGCTGTGATCACTTGGGAGGTGATCACGGGTTTATACTATATACTTTATACATTATACATGTGGTGACTAAAGTCGGGTCGGCTCGTGGAGCACCCACGAGTGATTCACGGATTGGGGGCTAAAAGGACCTTTGTCCCGACGGCCCTCTGGGTGAATCTTTGTGGCGGAGCGACAGGGCAGGTTGAGACCGCCTAGGTGAGAGGTGGGCCTGGCCCTGGTCGGTGTCCGTGGTTACATCAATTAACACGCTTAACGAGATCTTGGTATTTGATCTGAGTCTGGCCATTTGGTCTATACGCACTAACCAACTACGCGGGAACAGTTATGGGCACTCGACGTCGTGGTATCAGCCGAAGCCTTCGTGACGTCAGCGACTGAGCGGCGCGCGCCGGGTTGGACCACGTAACGTGACTTCCTTTGAAATGGAGGTTGCTAGGTCTACTCTCCGGCTGCGTACGCAACGTGCAGGTGTGCAATGGGCGATGGGCCCAGACCCCTGCGTGCATAGGATTTAGACCGGCGTGCTGACCTCTCTGTTGTGCCTAGGTAGGGCTGCGACGTGTTGATCTTCCGCGGCCGGGCATGACCCAGAAAAGTGTGTCCGGCCAAATGGGATCGAGCGTGTTGGGTTATGTGGTGCACCCCTACAGGGAAGTTTATCTATTCGAATAGCCGTGTCCCTCGGTAAAAGGACGACCCGGAATTGTACCTTGACCTTATGACAACTAGAACCGGATACTTAATAAAACACACCCTTCCAAGTGCCAGATACAACCCGGTGATCGCTCTCTAACAGGGCGACGAGGAGGGGATCGCCGGGTAGGATTATGCTATGCGATGCGACTTGGTGAACTTACCATCTACTCTCTCCTACATGCTGCAAGATGGAGGTGGCCAAAAGCGTAGTCTTCGACAGGATTAGCTATCCCCCTCTTATTCTGGCATTCTGCAGTTCGGTCCACCGACATGGCCCTTTACACATATACCCATGCATATGTAGTGTAGCTCCTTGCTTGCGAGTACTTTGGATGAGTACTCACGGTTGCTTTTCTCCCTCGTTTCCCCCTTTCCCTTCTACCTGGTTGTCGCAACCAGATGCCGGAGCCCAGGAGCCAGATGCCACCGTCGACGACGACTTCTACTACACCGGAGGTGCCTACTACTACGTGCAGCCCGATGACCATGACCAGGAGTAGTTAGGAGGATCCCAGGCAGGAGGCCTGCGCGTCTTTCGATCTGTATCCCAGTTTGTGCTAGCCATCTTATGGCAACTTGTTTAACTTATGTCTGTACTCAGATATTGTTGCTTCCGCTGACTCGTCTATGATCGAGCACTTGTATTCGAGCCCTCAAGGCCCATGGCTTGTATTATGATGCTTGTATGACTTATTTTATTTTTAGAGTTGTGTTGTGATATCTTCCCGTGAGTCCCTGATCTTGATCGTACACGTTTGCGTGTATGATTAGTGTACGATTGAATCGGGGGCGTCACAAGTTGGTATCAGAGCCAACTGCCTGCAGGAATCCCCCTTTCCAACTCCTTGGCCAAAGTCGAGTCTAGTCATTGAGAAAATTTTACTAACATGGCTGTGCGACTTACAGGCCCACGTCGCCATTGGGTGGTGGTATGATTTTTTATTCCTCGACCTTTACTCTGGGACTCTGAACTCTCTTCTATTCGGGTTAAATGATTTTGCTAAAATCTAACTTTAGGTTCTCGAAAATACTTCCTCCCGGAGAGCCCCTTGAGGCCAGATGATTGCCTGCTGCACCAGAAATACTTCCTCCCGGAGAGCCCCTTGAGGCCAGATGATTGCCTGCTGCACCAGAAGATTCTGAAGACACTCTCTGATGTTTTCCCGAGACCCTTGTGCCCTTCGCCGTTGCGATCCCTACCACCGATAAATCTTTATGGATAACTACATACTTTTGTCGTTCATACCTTCATCCCCAGTTGCCCTTGTTATTACAAGGTGCCCTCAAACACTCTCTGATGTTCCAAGCATCCTTTATGCTTACTACCCCGCAGTTCCTTGCCGCATGAATACCCCTACGAATAATTCTTCACCCTTATTGAGGAACTGTTCATTACTAGTTGATCATATGATCCACAAGGTACATTGATATACTATCCGGTCTTGCGGTAATTCTCTGCAAGTTGTTGCTGTGCAAATACTTGTCTGCTTGCATTATGGTTGCGTTCCATAAGTCTAGCAATATTCATTAGTATCCCTTGTCATCGTCATTTTCAGCCTTTAATTTGATATGTGGTGAATGCTCGCAATCCTCAGTCGAAAACCTAGAATTCATCCTTCCAGTTCAGACGTCATTTTAAACATGAACTGGTTCTCGACCAACCGAATTGCCGTCGGTTGTACCCCTAAGTCTACTCAACTTATCCATCCTTAATTAGAGCGTTTGCTTCTGATCCCTTGTCTTGGAATTCATAATTCCTTTGCATTTAAGCTTTGAGTTAGTCAGTTGTTTCTATAATCCGATGCACTTGCATTCCTTCTTCCTTTGATAGAGTACCGATACTCACATCAGCTCCGTTGTAGGCCACCGAACCTCTTGTTGGATTATTATCCGACAACGTCCTTCATATTCAATAATCTTTTGAGCCGCCCTCAGATACATAATGCCTTGGGTAAATTGTATCCTCTGCTTTCTCAACCATGTGTTGCTTTCGAGCTTGTATGAATTACTCCTGGAGTTGTGGTATATGTTTCTAAGATGCCCCGATGGGTTGAACATATACCTTCCTTAATTTGTGTGAACCCAAAAGTCTGCCTGGGTCATAACCTTCTGGTATTCCGCCAGTTAAACTTTCAAACTCTAAACATTCTTAACCGAGATTAGAAAATGAGAAGTTGTGTATTGGAGAAGTGGGAGTCGACCTTGAACCTTGCGTTCATGCCCATGGACACGATGCTGATCTTATCATGGATGCTTCTCTTAAACCCTCTTTGGTATAAGTTCATCTTATATATGGGAATTGGTCTTTTGCAACCATGGTTCCGACCATATTTTCTTCTTGATTCCATTTCTTGGACATGTTAGAGTACTTGCCTTCTGCAAATCAATACGCCTGCCCAACCTCTATTTTGATCTGCCTTCTTGTATTACCCCAATGGTATCTCGAGGATATATCTTATGAATTTCTGATGAAGTACTACCTTCCCTATCAGAGTGACTCCACGGGTTCTGGGCTGTCGTCAACCGAGAACATCCATAAGTGAATCGATTTCGCGCTCCGATACAATAACTCTAAGTAATTTTCGTTGCTTATGAGTTTAATAATCCTTCAAGCCATTCCTAGCCTGATCGGCTATATCATTATCATGCAACATTTTTTTACTGTGCTACCTAGTCCTTCTTCCCGGAGCACAACTTTCGATGATGAGCTAATCTTATGTTGATCTTCCTCGGCATGTCATTTCTCCTTGAACAACAAAGTTGATCTCGAGTTTGTGTCGTACCCATGGTTTCAATAACCTTTTGCTTCATCATTCCCTTGACTTGATGTCATCGCCAATCGATTACATCTTCATGAATTCTCTCGACAAATGTGTCGTGATCATCATCAGCATTCTGAGCTCTTCCAGGATATCAATGGAATTCATGATGAGAAAGACCATCCTTGCCCTCGATGATTAGTGTTATCATCGACCACTGTACTACCTTTCCTCCAACACAAACTTGTTCTTGTTTTGTGTTATACCTTGAGTTCCTTGCTATCCAGCAATTGTTCTTCTTTACACTGGAGTATTACCATCTTTTATGTCAAGAATGCCGTGAGAGTTTCACCACCTCTTAAGAAATTCTTGATACAGTGATGCTTCTCAACATCATCATTCTTCTCTTGGTCCCCGTGTTGAGTGAACTCTGTTATGAGAATTTAATATCTCTAGCAACCTTGTTACTTCAGAGTTAATGGACAATAATTCCAATGTAGTGTGCTGGTTGCTAAATTTCCATTCTGACGTTGGTCGTGCAACCCATCCCATATTCCGGGTGCCCCTTTCAACCAATGTTTAATTGTGTATGTTTTCCTCGAGCATACATCATTATATCGTTTGATCTGACAAGTGTTACCACCTTGTTCACATCATTGTGGAAATCCATCTTTTGTTAACCTCGATGAATAGTCGCTGAGTCCATCAGCCAGCTCCTCATCTTCTCCTTGGCTTAATGATGAACTCTTGTTTCGGAACTTGCTTCCATAGTTCATTTCCCGAGAATCTTACAATGTCATCTCGTCAATTGGTGTTGCGCCTTTTCTTCTCAGGCATCCCGAGTCTGAGGTATCCCGACACCAATTAGATCTGAACCTCAATCAGATATGATGGTGGGAACATATTTCCAAGAGTAATAACAATGGTCTTTATATGACACGGTAAGGTGATATCGTGCCTGGCACACCTGGCCGGAGGACCTATTGTTACCATTTCCTTTTTAGCAAGGCTATCCTTTCTTCCATGAGGAAATTGTAAGACTTATTCTATAAGCGGTTCCTGATGGATCCTTTGTGTTTCTAAAGTCTGATCTTCACCTGATAACCATGTCAAGGCTATCTGGATGCATGTCTATGGTACTCCGATTTTCAACAGGAGCATTTGAAGTCCGATGCTAAATATTTCCTGCTCAATTATCCAAACACCGCTGGGAAGGATATATCCCTGAAATATGTGTTTATACACATTTTCTTTTCCATTGTTCTGTTTAATCTGATGATCACCTTTTCCTTTCCATTGTTTTGTTTAACCTTTCTTGTGAATTGTATGATCTAAGCAGTAATAATTCACTGCTTATGTAAACATCTTGGTGTACAACTCTGTTAGTGAGACCCTGTTTCTACTGTTGATGACATTCCGGTAGCCACCGATGGACGGGAACTTTGCCTATCGGTCCGCCTCGTTCAACGAGCAGGAAACTGGTTCTCTTCGTCCCTCGCCCTTGGTATCGACGTTGTTGCCGACATAATCGACAGGCTACCCTCTGACATGCCTTGCTTGCATGATCACGCAAGACGTCTCCGCCCTTCCTACTTTTAACCCACATGTTGGGCCCATAACCCACAGTTCCACAAGATCGAAACCTGACTCTCCTATACAACCCTGTTTCTAATGCTTATTCCCCACGCTTGGCTTTGTATTTAATGTTGGGGAACGTAGTAATTTCATAAAATTTCCTACGCACACGCAAGATCATGGTGATGCATAGCAACGAGAGGGGAGAGTGTTGTCTACGTACCCTCGTAGACCGACAGCGGAAGCGTTATCACAACGCGGTTGATGTAGTCGTACGTCTTCACGATCCGACCGATCAAGTACCGAACGCACGGCACCTCCGAGTTCTACACACGTTCAGCTCGATGACGTCCCTCGAACTCCGATTCAGCCGAGTGTTGAGGGAGAGTTTCGTCAGCACGACGGCGTGGTGACGATGATGATGTTCCACCGACGCAGGGCTTCGCCTAAGCTCCGCAACGGTATTATCGAGGTGTAATATGGTGGAGGGGGGCACCGCACACAGATAAGAGATCTCAAGGATCAATTGTTGTGTCCCTAGGGTGCCCCCTGCCCCCGTATATAAAGGAGCAAGGGGGAGGCAGCCGGCCAAGGGGAGAGGCGCGCCATAGGGGGGAGTCCTACTCCCACCGGGAGTAGGACTCCTCCTTTCCTTGTGGGGTTAAGAGAAGGGAAGGGGGAAGGAGAAAGAAGGAAGGGTGCGCCCCCTTCCCTAGTCCAATTCGGACCAGACCATGGGGAGGGGTGCGGCCACCTTTTGAGGCCTTTCTCTCCTTTCCCGTATGGCCCATTAAGGCCCAATACGAATTCCCGTAACTCTCCGGTACTCCGAAAAATACCCGAATCACTCGGAACCTTTCCGAAGTCCGAATATAGTCGTCCAATATATCGATTTTTACGTCTCGACCATTTCGAGACTCCTCGTCATATCCCCGATCTCATCCGGGACTCCGAACTCCTTCGGTACATCAAAACTCAATAAAATTGTCATCGTAACGTTAAGCGTGCGGACCCTACGGGTTCGAGAACTATGTAGACATGACCGAGACACGTCTCCGGTCAATAACCAATAGCGGGACCTGGATGCCCATATTGGCTCCCACATATTCTACGAAGATCTTTATCGGTCAGACCGCATAACAACATACGTTGTTCCCTTTGTCACCGGTCTGTTACTTGCCCGAGATTTGATCGTCGGTATCTCGATACCTAGTTCAATCTCGTTACCGGCAAGTCTCTTTACTCGTTCCGTAACACATCATTCCGCAACAAACTCATTAGTCACAATGCTTGCAAGGCTTATAGTGATGTGCATTACCGAGTGGGCCCAGAGATACCTCTCCGACATTGGAGTGACAAATCCTAATCTCGAAATACGCCAACCCAACAAGTACCTTTGGAGACACCTGTAGAGCACCTTTATAATCACCCATTTACGTTGTGACGTTTGGCAGCACACAAAGTGTTCCTCCGGTAAACGGGAGTTGCATAATCTCATAGTCATAGGAACATGTATAAGTCATGAAGAAAGCAATAGCAACATACTAAACGATCGAGTGCTAAGCTAACGGGATGGGTCAAGTCAATCACGTCATTCTCCTAATGAGGTGATCTCGTTAATCAAATGACAACTCATGTCTATGGCTAGGAAACATAACCATCTTTGATTAACGAGCTAGTCAAGTAGAGGCATACTAGTGACACTCTTGTTTGTCTATGTATTCACACATGTATTATGTTTCCGGTTAATACAATTCTAGCATGAATAATAAACATTTATCATGATATAAGGAAATATATAATACTTTATTATTGCCTCTAGGGCATATTTCCTTCATTTAATTCATGGGCCACCTTCCTAGTGATCTATTCTGGTATCAGGCGCAATACTATTTCTCGTTGCTCTGGACCCCTTTCACACTTTGTTCAGGCATCGAACGATTGTCTACCCGCTTAAACTTCTCATGGTACCATCTTACTTTGCTTCGAAATTTTCTTAAGTTTCAGTTCGAGAGTTACTTTCTGCCACCTTCCCCCGATGTTAGCTACCAGGTAGTCAACCTTGCAGAGGTCCGTTCTTCCGGAATAACCACCATTTATTCTTTCGTAAGTACGATGGAGTTCTCGAAGAAAGGATGGTGACTTCATCATGATGACATGAAGCAGAGAAATGGAGACATCAACGTAATGGATCGACCTCTTCGAGAAGAGCAACCAAGACTGAGAGGATTCGTTAGAATTTCGTAACTAGATCTTTCCCCCTTACTCCCCCTCTTAAATCTCGGGACGAGATTTCTTGTAGTGGAGGAGAATTGTGACGCCCGGATAATTAAGCTACAGTAATCCCATGTTAACGATGCCACGTCACCTCTGTTACTGTTGCTAAATCTCGCGTAGTTCAAAACCGATTCAAATTTAAATTTGAAATTAAGTCAAACGATAAAAGTTCTCAAATGCTAAAACGAAAATGTTCTAAATATGAAAAATAAATCATAATTAATATTGGTGGAGAAACCACACTTTTACAAAGTATTTAAATGTCCTAACATAATTAAAACAGCAGTTAAAGCAATTATATAGATGCATTTTAAATAATGAACAAATACTAACTATTTTATTAAAGTGCCAAAATATTTGTGGCATTGGAGAAATTATTAATACCAATTTAGGGATTAAGTTTATATTTTATAAACTAAAAGTAGAAATGAAAGAAAATAGAAAAAACTAAAGTTAAGAAAAGAAAACAATAATAACAACCTCACTCTCCACTTGGCCTAGTTTTTCCTACAGTGCGGCCTGGCCCGCCCAAGCCCGCCTTTCATCCCCCCCCCACTGGACCCCTTGGCCCAACTGGGCCATGGCCCAGCCGGCCACCCCCTGGCCTATAGGCCACCCCCACACCCCGGAAACCCTGACCCACCCCCATGATCCCCACTTCCCCCCACCTCTCGATACACTCGCTCTCCCTCACCTCCCTCGATCCAGATCGGATCGAGGCACCGGACGCCGCCGCCCGGAGACGCCACCCCGTCGCCGCCCGGCGCACGTCCCCGTCGCCAACCCCAGCTGACTCGCCGGACGCCATCGTCGGCCCGCCTCCTCTCCGTCGCGACGTCCCCGACCTCCACCTCGCGCCCCGCTGCCACTCCCCTACAGCCACCGTGAGCGCGCGCCCTCCTCCCCTCCTCCTGTCTCCCTCTCGCGCGCCGTCTGGCCACCGCGCCCCCCCCGCTCCGGCCCGCTCTGCAGCACCCATCATAACGGCCCCCTGTCACGCCGTCGCAGCCTCCCTCTCGCGCGCGCCCCACACCCCTGCTCGCGCGCCCACGTCCGCGGTCGCGACGCCCGACCATGCCGCTCGCGACCCATGGCCGCGCCCACGTCACCTCCTGCCGGCCACTGCAGCTACCCCGCGCCTCCGGCAACAGCCGCGCTGGCGCCCCGCCGCGGCCCCTCCCGGCTCCTCCGCGCGCCCCCTCCCGCCTCCTCCGCGCACCCCGGGGGGCTCTACACCGCCTCTGGTCGTGCCCCTCCCGCGAGGCACTGGCCGCTGGCACCCCATCGGGTCCGGCTGCTCGCCGTGGCCCTACGTGTTGGCCGCGCCCGGGTCTGTCCCGGCCAGTGCCCACACCCATTAGCCCAGCGCCCGCGCCCGTAAACCCAGCGCCCGCTAAGGCCCCCTGTGCCTATGACATAGGGGCCCCACGCCCCAGAACGTTTAATAAAAAAATTAAAAAATAATAAATATAAAAAACTAATTAATTAATTAATTAACTTAATTAATTCTGTTTAGATTAACCTAATCATTAGGTAAACTAATTAACCTGCTAATTAAACAGCCTATGACATGCAGACCCCACACGTCAGTTTGACTAGTCAACACCTCTGTTGACTGCTGACGTCATGCTGACGTCATGTTGATGCAATAATACTAATTTCGAATTAATTTAATAAAAATAATTTAGAAAATGATTTAAAACTTTAAAAATTAATATAAAATAATCCGTAACTCGGATGAAAATACTTTGTACATGAAAGTTTCTCAGAACGACGAGACGAATCCGAATACGTAGCCCGTTCGTCCGCCACACATCCCTAGCATAGCAAACACACAACTTTCCCCCTCCGGTTCATCTGTCCAAAAACGCGAAACACCGGGGATACTTTCCCGGATGTTTCCCCTCTTCTCCGGTATCACCTAGTACTGTGTTAGGGCACACCTAGCACCGCGCATTGCCATGTTATGCCTTGTGTTGCTTTGATTGCTCTATTATTTATTGTGTTCCCCCTTCGTTACTTCTTTCCGGTAGACCCCGAGACTGCCGGCGACCCCTAGTTCGACTACGGTGTTGATGACCCCTCCTTCTCAGCTGAGCTTCCAGGCAAGCCCTCCCCCCCTTGATCACCAGATATCGCCTATTCTTCTCTATACTCTTGCATTAGAGTAGTGTAGCATGTTACTGCTTTCCGTTAATCCTATTCTGCTGCATAGCCTGTCTTTGCCACTACTGTTATTACCTTTACCTGCAATCCTACATGCTTAGTATAGGATGCTAGTTTTCCATCAGTGGCCCTACATTCTTGTCCGTCTGCTGTGCTATACTATCGGGCTGTGATCACTTGGGAGGTGATCACGGGTTTATACTATATACTTTATACATTATACATGTGGTGACTAAAGTCGGGTCGGCCCGTGGAGCACCCGCGAGTGATTCACGGATTGGGGGCTGAAAGGACCTTTGTCCCGACGGCCCTCTGGGTGGATCTTTGTGGCGGGGCGATAGGGCAGGTTGAGACCGCCTAGGTGAGAGGTGGGCCTGGCCCTGGTCGGTGTCCGTGGTTACATCAATTAACACGCTTAACGAGATCTTGGTATTTGATCTGAGTCTGGCCATTTGGTCTATACACACTAACCAACTACGCGGGAACAGTTATGGGCACTCGACGTCGTGGTATCAGCCGAAGCCTTCGTGACGTCAGCGACTGAGCGGCGCGTGCCGGGTTGGACCGCGTAAAGTGACTTCCTTTGAAATGGAGATTGCTAGGTCTGCTCTCCGGCCGCGTACGCAACGTGCAGGTGTGCAATGGGCGATGGGCCCAGACCCCTGCGCGCATAGGATTTAGACCGGCGTGCTGACCTCTCTGTTGTGCCTAGGTAGGGCTGCGACGTGTTGATCTTCCGCGGCCGGGCATGACCCAGAAGTGTGTCCGGCCAAATGGGATCGAGCATGTTGGGTTATGTGGTGCACCCCTGCAGGGAAGTTTATCTATTCAAATAGCCGTGTCCCTCGGTAAAAGGACGACCCGGAGTTGTACCTTGACCTTATGACAACTAGAACCGGATACTTAATAAAACACACCCTTCCAAGTGCCAGATACAACCCGGTGATCGCTCTCTAACAGGGCGACGAGGAGGGGATCGCCGGGTAGGATTATGTTATGCGATGCTACTTGGTGAACTTACCATCTACTCTCTCCTACATGCTGCAAGATGGAGGTGGCCAGAAGCGTAGTCTTCGACAGGATTAGCTATCCCCCTCTTATTCTGGTATTCTGCAGTTCAGTCCACCGATATGGCCCTTTACACATATACCCATGCATATGTAGTGTAGCTCCTTGCTTGCGAGTACTTTGGATGAGTACTCACGGTTGCTTTTCTCCCTCTTTTTCCCCTTTCCCTTCTACCTGGTTGTCGCAACCAGATGCCGGAGCCCAGGAGCCAGACGCCACCGTCGACGACGACTCCTACTACACCGGAGGTGCCTACTACTACGTGCAGCCCGCTGACGATGACCAGGAGTAGTTAGGAGGATCCCAGGCAGGAGGCCTGCGCCTCTTTCGATCTGTATCCCAGTTTGTGCTAGCCATCTTATGTCAACTTGTTTAACTTATGTCTGTACTCAGATATTGTTGCTTCCGCTGACTCGTCTATGATCGAGCACTTGTATTCGAGCCCTCGAGGCCCCTGGCTTGTATTATGATGCTTGTATGACTTTTTTTATTTTTAGAGTTGTGTTGTGATATCTTCCCGTGAGTCCCCGATCTTGATCGTACACGTTTGCGTGTATGATTAGTGCACGATTGAATCGGGGGCGTCACACGCATCTACCGAGAGGGCGTCTGCGGCAGCCGACAGGGCAGCTGCAGCAGCCGAGACGGCTGCAGCTGCTACTGCGACGGCGGCTGCAAACGCCGAGAGCGCTCGAGCTGCCATCCGTGCCGCCGATGTCGCCGTGGCTCGGGTCGAGGCCATCCACACCAATATCGAGGATGCACACGCGAAGATATTCCAGGCCACCTCGGAATCCAGCATGCAACCCACGTACGAAAAGGCGACGGTGGCCATGGAGCGCCTGCTTCCTCATGAGATCGCCGAGCGGGAGCTCGAGATGCAGGAGGCGGCGGAGATCGAGGAGTGCCGGGAGGAGGAGTTGCGCGTGGTCGAGGTCAAGGTAGAGAAGAGTTTGTCCATCGAGGAATCGGCGCTGGAGTACCAACGCGAGCTCTGGCGCAGCCACTACTAGGAGTACTACAACCTTGAGGACGACGCCGAGGACGAGGACGAGGACGCGGTCGACTTCAGCAGGGGGACGCGGAGTCCACCAACAGCGGCATTTCGCCAGGACAAGTCATCGACGTCTCATCTCACACCGGCGATGCATAGGCCGGCGCGGCAGCGGATTTGTTAAAGTTATGCATACTTAGGCTTTATTTTTAATGCTGGTCTTTTGTTAGAGCAATGTTTAAGTCAACTCGCTCTATTTAATTACTAAAATTGCTCGATTCAGTAAGTGTGGTATGTGTGTTGTATGCTCTTTTGTGTGCCCAAATTAGCAAGCGATGTTAAATTATGTAATGACGTACTCGGGGAAATTTCCACCAAAATTTGAATTATCAAACTCATCCCATGTGCGTAAAGTAGAAGAATCGTTTGCGATGCACACAATCGTTCAAAGTGAATGGTGTCCGGCGGCATCGCGCGCAAAGTTTCCCTCCAGATTTCCAAATTTTTGGCCTACCGCCAAAATATCTACCCCCGCCCCCTCCCCCCTCCCCCTCCCCCTTCCCCGCCCCCTTTTCTCTCCGACCAGAAGTCACATTTCCCCTGTTTCCTCCTTCCTTCCTTCGTTCCTTCCTTCCTTCCTTCCTAAGCTATAGCCGCTTCCTCGCTTGCTTCCTCGCTCTCGCCATCGCGCATCCTACCGTCGGGGTCGCCACGGTCTTCTTCAATGACCTCTCCAGCGGTTCCTCCTCCTCTGACTCCTTCACCACCCGGGTATGCCTCTCTTCTCTCTCTCGGGCTATGACTTGGAATGAAGGATTTTAACCCCGCGGTCGATTTGAGTCATTTCTTCCTCTTGTAGCTCCCTAGGACCATCAGTTGTAACGAATCGAGCGGGGTGGCTGAAGATATGTCTGCTCGTTGTCACCATCAATCTCCATGTGTGAAGCTAGTTGCGTTTGAATCTGTGGACAGTGGGAGGAAGTTTCTGGCATGTGCAGAGAAGGTTAGACCCTCTTCGTTGTTACAAATCATTTGTTAGTTGTGATTCAGACACTGTCACGGTCCCAACCCATTCATATCACACCTTCAACCAAACGCATCCTAAGACAGTGTCATAGTTTGTACCTAGTATCTAAAAATGTTGTCATCTCATCAGCGGTGCCATTAGAAAATTATTTGGCACCGCTTTAGCAGTTTGTGCAGCCAGCTTTGGTCCACAGATCCGAGCAGCCAAGCAGTAAAATATTAAATCTTTATGGCACGAAGGAACTGGGCATCGAAGCAACTAGGTGCTCCGGAGTCTGGGCCCCTGATTTTTTTCTGCTGCATCGGCTCGCCAGTGTAGGGCACCGGTGCAAGATGTAGTAACAGTTATCTTTACACCGGTTTTGGCATACATAGTAGACGACCTTAGTGCTATTAGTTCTATGTTACTAAATTTGTGCATGTACACACCTGTTAGTATCAATTTGCTGTCATCCAAACACTGTCGCTATGCTGTTGCAGTTATATTTACCTTCCTCATAAAATGTTCAATTTGTTATTTATAGTACATGAGTAAGAACATATAGCGTTGTTGTAGTTAATTATAGCTTTTGATGTTTCAGAATTTGGTTGTTGTCTCAGTAGCAATTAATTCATTTGCACATTGATCTTTTCGAGAAGATATGCCATAATTAACCTGTTTCTTCAGTTTTTCAAAATAAGTATTGGTTATTTTCTATGTTCCTATAAACCCATTTCCCTACAATTGTTACTGATCTAGTTTTAAATATTATAGGATGAACGAATGTGTTCTTACTTGGAGTGGGTCGATTAAGAGTGGCCACAGTCTTTGAAGATATGCCTAGCAAAGCTCTGGAGCATGTATGAGAAAGAGAATAGATGTAGGCTTAGAGAAAGTGTTGTCAACACTGAAGAATATTTGAAGATGTGGGATAAAAAGAGAAAGGTGGAGAATGAGCTCATATTTTTTAAATCAGACTTTGCTAAGATGGTGTTGACGAAGGAGGAGGCACTTTCCCAGTTGGACAGTGCAAAACAGGTTTTACTAAACTGGAAGCAGAGATGGATAAGACGTGCCTGGATGATCTCGATTAGGAAATGTATATATTGTTCTAATATTATTCTTATGAAGTTGAAGTAGCTATATGTTGTATTGTGTTGTTTTCAGGTAGCTATCATACTGTGATGTTAAAATATATTTATGTGCGTGATATGACATTGGCAAACAGCTGTTCGATATGAAATGTGAATTTGCGTAATATTGGAATTATTAATTGTAAAATAATAAACCTGCTAAATGGGTCATGAAACTTTGCAAACGGTTCTAGCAGTAAAAGCGCTTGTGATGGATAGCCCAATGCCACACAATTTTCTTCATCAAATCGTGTGTGATGTAGTTGCGATTAACCAAGGCAGAGCATGTGTGATAGTTACACGTTTCACACACGAGCCTATACATAAAACTGTGTGGGATGTACATATGAACGGAAACGTTTTCTCTGGATTGACTGTGTGGGGTGTACATAAGAACGAAAACGTATTCCTTGGATTGACTGTGTATGATATACATACGAACGGAAATATTTTTCTGGGATTCATCGTGTGGGATGTACATACGAACGAAAACGATTGGGTTTCGATGCCTCGCCCGATCGCACACGAGCTCATTTTGCCTCAGCCTGTGTGCCAGGAGGGCCTATCCCCGACAGTTTCTGGGTCGTGTGGGAAGGACCCCCCTATCGCCCACACTCACTTGACGATGGTTCCAAATGCCGTCGCGGAAAAAGATTAAAAACCGTTTGTATAGCACCGACGCGTAACAGTGTTTGCCAACAAATGGTTTACCATGGATAGGCAACCCTCACAAACAACTTACGTCTTGCAGCGTAACTGTCATTTCACCTCTGGTAAGTGAAAACTATTTGTCTCAGGCCACCAACGCTCGACTAATACTGATATCAAATATTTGTCGACATTGATTTTTCTTCATCTTTGCAATCTGGTAAAAGCCTAGGTTCTCTAAGGCTGAGGTGCACAAAGGATCATGGAATGCCAACAAGGTGACACCGCACATTCAAGCAATTGTCAGGCTGCATTAATATATACAAGAATTAGTCTCAACTCAACAACTAATCTAACAGACCAGATGCAAATTTATAGGACGCTCACATTTTCCCAAGCTTTTGATATTTTGTGTTGGCTGTGAGACATCCATAATAAATCACTGAAACACCCAGATGTACTCATTGCCAGCAATGGTTGCTTCTTCTAAATTGGATGAGAAACCAGTTAAATCAAATTAATGTGCTCCCCGTAAAGAAATATAAGAGCGTTTACATCACTATTTAGTGATCTAAACGCTTTTATATTTGTCTACAGAGGGAGTATTTCATAACAAACCACCACAATTTAAGGATTGTCAAATACAGTGGAGCATTAGTCTAACCGTGAATTCATCAGCTACGGAAGGGTTGCAATGAAGACCGATTGTTAATTCTTTAGTTGAGGCTTGCTTATTTGCTTCCAAAATTGCATGACACACACAGCAGTTGCAGACGCCTAGATTAGGAGAGGAAGAAGGGTGGAGACAGAGGGCTCACGTTGATGCAGTCGTAGTCAGCATTGTCGGGCGCATCAACTTCGGAGGTGGGTGGGCCGTCCTTGGTGGGGACGATACAACGAACGTTGGCGGAGTCCGACGGGAGCAGCCGCGGCAGTGAGGGGTTTCTATGGCGGGCAAGATGCAAGGGATTGGGAAGTGGGACTAGCGGCGAGGAGGTACGTGAGGGGAATAAGTTAGACAGAGCATTGGGGCTGCAGGAGCACCATTACCGGTGGCTGGATAGTGGCGGTGAGGAGGTACGTGAGGGGAATAAGTTAGACAGAGCATTGGGCTGTAAGTTCAGGGGATTTGGGGCTGGGTCGCAACAAGACACCCGACGCTACTAACAATAGCGTCCACACCTGGACGTGGTTACAAGAACGGCCCGACCTAGACGCATTTAATCACAGCGTCCTTACTATTTTGACAATTTCCAGCGGCCCTTTACCACTTTCATAATTATAGAATTAGCACTTATTATTAATAAAAAATTAGAACAGAGTGCATGCCCAAATGCGTTTACTCTGCGCGCTAACATGTGTGCATGCAAGGAGCCTCTCGCGTCCTACGGTTGTTCCCTCTCGCTCGCTCGCCGGCCGGCGGCCTTACGAGGTGCCGCAAGCTGGGTCGCTTGCCGCCCGCGGCCTTTGGAGGTGCCGCAAGCTGGGTCTCTCCCCGGCCGGCAGCCTTTCGAGGTGCCGCAAGCTGGGTGGCTCGGCGTCGGCGGCCATGACGAGGACCTCACCTGACTCACTGCACCGGCCAAAAGTAGGTCTCCTGCCGGCAGGGGACCATGGTTTTAACTTGTGTAAAGCCGGACCTGTTCCAGCCCAAACCAAAACCAACTGGTCTATACAAGAAACCGAACTAAACCAAACCTCTTGTCAAACAGGACCCGTTTACACCCGAACCAAACAACCCACGATGGAAAACTGACCCAACACACTCGGTTTAAAGAAAACTATTCTCAGAAGATTTATCCACAGCCGAATCCCCTTCACACCTCCCGCTGTGGCGCCGCGAGATTTCCCGATTCGCCGCTAATCCGAACGGCCCGGAGCGGCGGATCAAATCCTGCGATATCAGATTCTCGTCGCAAATCTCTCTGCTGCCATGGCGGAGCTTTTGGCTTCTTGGGCCGCCGAGGAGCGGTGGATGTACCCGGCCTTCCTGGCCATGTACGCCGTCATCTACTGTGTCGGGCAACTGGTCTTGTTCCGGCGCTGGGAGTGGAGGCACCGGCTGGACGGCGCTAGCTGCCTCATCTCACTCGCGCACGGCTCCGCTGCCGCGCTGGCGGCGGTCGCAGCCATCGCCGCGCAGCCGGCGGGGAACCGGGGTTTCGCTGCTCCTAATTCCCGCATGCAGGACCACGTCCTCGACTACAGTGTCGCCTACTTCACCATGGACCTGCTCCACTATCTCGCCTTCCTCCCCGGGGACATCCTCTTCATCGCCCACCACCTCGCCACACTTTTTGTCTTCTTCACCTGTCGCTACGTCGTCCACCATGGCGCATACGCACTCCTCGTCCTGCTCTTTCTCGCCGAGGTAACCAGCCTCCTGCAGAATGTGTGGACACTCGCCGGGATCTGGCGAGCCGAGGTTCCCACTGCTGCAAGGGTGTACAACACTTTGTCGCCGCCGTTCTATGTGCTATACACCATAGTCAGGGGCGTCGCGGGACCGGTCTTCTTCCTCAAGATGAGCCTATTCTATCTGTCCGGCCAGGCCGTGGATCTCATCCCCTGGTGGGTGCGCATATCCTGGATCATTGTCGTCGGCGCTGCTATCACGGTGAGCAATTTTTGGATTTGGAATCTTTGGAAGACACTGTTTAAGGAACGGAAGCACAGCATTGGAAAAAAAGACACATAGTAGAATAATTATTAGTGGCTCAATTTGTTATTATTTGTGGTGACACCTGAAGAAGATGAAAATTCCTAAAACATGTTGATGAATTGATGATAGCTGATGATGACGGATATACTTTGAAATGTTGTATACACAATGTCTCTCCATTATTTAATTCAGTCATTCAGGCTTGAAATTTAGTCAGTAAGATAATGCAATTTAAGACTCAATCTAAGGATTTGTGTTGGTGTTTCATTTTCAGTATTTTGTCAAAATGTTAGAATTTTCTGTGCCTTTAGTCATACTAGTAATTGTGCACGTGTGTTCATATGTCTTGGAAATAGTTTGACCCACCAATCTTTGCCTCTAGTAGATTACTCATGTCTTGTCTACCCTATCTAACTCCCCCTCTCTATGTCTTGTCTACCCCATCTAACTCCCTCTTTTTATCCATGGAGTTCTTTTGACCACATGAAATTAGTGTAGATCTCCATTATTTTAGATAAACATGACCACCTTTCTGCCACCAGAAATTAATATGCTGAGGATGACATGGTTGGTTTAAAGAGCAATATTATATGTTAAGATGAGATAAAATGCAAGGATTGACCTTTTGCCATTGTGTTTGTTACATCTGTAAGCTGAAATAGCTAAACCAAATGTTTATGCCCAAACAAAATGTACAATAATGTCTTAATGTCTTATATATAAAAAATGAGTTCAAAAACAATGTACTACTTAGTATTAATAAAACATAGTAGTGTCAGAGTCCTAATAGTGGTGGACTGAAGTATTGATTTTTTTTTCCTGATATAAGAAGGTAAGCCTCAGTCTACCTTATATATTATATTCCAAACACAAAGTATGGTTCAAAACAGGATACAAAGCAAAATAAGAAAGACAGACAATAAAATAATAGAAAAAACTGAAAGTAAAGAAGGAGAAAGGATCCTTTTAGGAACGCTATACATGGTATGGGAAAAACATTCTGCAGAAGAAAAGAAGAAATCCTTCGGCGCTTGGTTATCATTTGAATTGCTCCATAGCTTGATTGTGTTTACAATTTGTTGCCGTGAGACAAAAACCCGTTTGTTGCAGACTTCCCAGAGCTGCACAGCCCATGCCGCGAAGATGATGTGCCAACGTCAGGCTTGGCAGTCTGCAGAAAAGAAAGAATATAAATAGATGAATCAGCCAAAGGCAGGAGAGCCAAAACTGTCTCAAGATCATGTACTGGTTTGCATTGGAGCAAGATCTGGTTAACTATCTCCCAACAGCCAGGCATGCAATAGTCACAGAAACATTCTTGAAGGTTCACCCCACTTTTTTATCACATTCTCATGCGTATCGAGTCTTCCTCTGAAATCCAGCCAAAGGAGCACATTGTTCTTCTTGCGGATCACAGAGCACCAAATGTATTTTAGCAGGGGACCAAAGGACGCCATGTGTGTATAGCAGCCTGAAGAAACAGTAAGTAGAAGAGTATTAGTTCCTGTTCCAAATGAATGGAAATGAAATTTGCGGCAATATGCCAATCAATGAACTACTCACAAAATCAAAATTGGGAGTTTGGTCAGACTGAATTACAGTAGCTGCAAGAAAGACTGCTAAATAAAAAGTCATCTTAAGATATTATGATAGGTTAGAACATATACGAACTCAAATTGCAGCTGAAGAAAGACTGCAGCAACATTATCATTCATGGTTTCAAGGAGGGCATGATCCTGGTGTTATGCTCCCCAAGTGCTCTGCAACATTGGTACAAAAAAGAATACATGGCAATTGGAAAGTAAACACGATTGGCAAAGAAGCAAAGGGAACCCAGGGAAGATACTGAATAATTAAAGAGTGACACTCACAAGTGCAAGGCACTGGATATTACAAGAAGGATAAATTGCATAATACTACCTCTATAACTAAAGATAAGACGTTGCACAAACGTCTTATATTTACAGAGGTAGTACTAAAATGAAGGTAGTTTTCTATACTCTGGCTATTTCCTAGAGAAGGAGGTAAGGCTTTGCACATAGGACAAAATTAGCATTGCTGCTGTAAATCGGTTCCACCCTGAGAACTTTTTTCTTTTTTGCGGGGGAATACATGTGGTGAATTAATCAAGAAAATGGACAAAATCTAAAGGTGATTTAAATATCGTGGAGCACAGCGTCGCTTTCATATTCCATTTTTTTCCTATGGAGTATGTGTAAGAATAAACTCTTATTCTTTGAAGGTGCTTTTTCATAGAAAGGACCAACCAGAATAAAAAATGCATTTTCTATTCATCGGCAGGTATAATTCTCTGCAATAGGAAATAAAACTGGACTGAACTGAATTAAAATGAACGTCCATAAAATGCACAAGAGTACAGTGGCTGTTCATCGCAAATCATCACAAAATGAGAATTGTTTGAGCATGTTGTTAAATTTTTACCCTTTTACCCAAATGATAAGTGCCACAAGTGTGGCACGAAGTAACACCGCCTTGACATTTTTACAAGAGTCAATTACACTGGTGGTGCTACAACTTGGCGTAAACGATCGCTTTGATGCTAGAAGTTGTGGTATACATCGAAGTGGTGCAAAAACTTGGCATTGACGTGTAAATACAGTCCTTATCTCGTTTGTATACAGAGTCGGTGTTGACCAGGCGTGTGGGGCTGGCTGTCGTCCACTGTAGCTGAGAAAAGGGACGTGTGGCCTGATTTTTTTCAAAAACACCCTCAAAATATTATTTTCTTTCTAAAAAGGGTGTGTCTAGACCTCTTCTAGATGTAACACCTCATGTAGTCATGTTATAAGTAAGTGAAACACTTTCCTACAGATGTCTGATGAGAGCTATTCTTCAGACCGGTCGGATGCCGTTGATTTGCATTTTGATCTCGCGGCTGAGAGATTCCCTGAAATCAAGCCGATGTTAATCATCTGATTTTCTGGCCCACGCCCTATAATCTCTCCTTAAATTAATCGCCCGAACTAACCCTCTCATCTCCCATCGCGTGCAAATCGCCAAACTCGCCATGTCCCTGGTCGCCTCTCCTCTCACCCCCAGCACGAGTTTCAGATCCACCCATCAGCGGCCTCCGTTCCACCTCGTCGGTGCGCCGTCTTGTGCAGCGGCTGCGCGGAGAGACTAACCCACTAACCTGCTCGCCGACGAGCTTGTAACCTCCCTCGTCGCCATGCTTAACTCCGCGAGGATCGGGCCTGGCTACACCTGCGGTTTTGGCCTCCCGATCCACCTCGCCTGAGCGCCGGATCGGATTGGAAACAAGGCCAACAGGGGCAGGTTCTCACGCCATGCAGGACTGTGGATTACCAGGCGATATTGCATCTCAGCAAGTAAGCACCACATGGCCAGGTAGGTGATGAGGGTGAAGCTGCTTGAACTGGATTGCACGTACATCTTGAATGAATGGAGAAAGCATAGTTTGTAGGACGTGGCTCGCGGGCGCACGGGCGCCCGATCGCAGCCCCGAGTGCTCTCCCAAAAAAGGAAGGAGCCACCCGCGCGCGACTAGACAGCCAGAAACGGAAATCAGCCACCCGCGCGCGAAAACAACCAACCCAAGCCCGCGCGAATCACGCGCGCGCCCCCCGATCACACCTGGTCCCCCCGCCCCCCGCTTCCTCGCACCCGTCGTCCCGGTCCCCACCCCCTCCCTGCACCCCCGCCCACGCTTCCCCTTGCGGACGCCTCACGCAACCCCCTTCTCTTTTTCCTTGAAGGACAAGCCCACGCACGGGTCCCCTTCTTCCTCCTTGCTCCTGCCTTTCCTCCTCTAAACAAGATCGGAGCAAGATCTGCCCCATCTATGGCGTCTTGAAGAACAAAGCCGACGCAGGAACACCTCCTTCCTCCTCCTTGCTTCAAAAATCAGATCTGGAGAGAAAAAATCGGACCTACCTGCCCCTAAGAAGGTAAGCACCACCTCCACCCGACTCCTCTCTCTTCCCTACTCAACCACCCCTGCTTGAACATCAACTAGTCCAGTTTTTAGTTCGTTCTTTTGATCTCGTGAAAAAAGCAACTATAGTGGGAACACCAGTACGCATCTTGAGCAACTATTATGATACAAAAAAGCAACACCAGTACAAAAATAGAGCAACTCTAGTGGAAAAAGAAAATGCAGGACCATTGCGTTTGTGCAGGTGCATTGCAACACGAAACCTGCTTGGCTTTCTTTCCTATCCTATTATAAGGTGCTTGGGGTTCATGAGCAACCCTGATCAGGAAAAAAGTAACCTGACAACTTGAACAATTAACTGAAGCAACTATGTTCATTTTTGAAGCAACTCTGGTAAAAAAAAGAGCTATGCAACCGTAGCTGTTCAGAAATTCTAGAGTTGCCTCTACCAGATGTGAGAACATGTCAACTCTAGTACTAAAACACATGCAACTTCCCTGTGCATTAAAGCATGAACTATCAAGAACGTAAAAAACTCAAGTTATAGACAGAGGTAGAAAGTATTAACTTGCATGTGTTAACGCACAGCTTTTGCTATGTCAGTATGGTTCTCGCTAAAAAGAAGACACAAACGACAAACGCACAAAACAAAAGGCCGCGTCATAAAAAACAGATTCAAACAATCCCACACTAAGATACTTTGCTACATTCCATATGGTCCCACTGAAAAAATAAAAAAGACATAAACTACACCAAATGATAGGCCTCCTGCTCCTGGTAAGCTCTCCGTCAGATATGCACATTGGTTGTTTCTTTCCAATCATCAAAAGTTGTAATCTGCTGCTGAAAAAAAGGCACAAATGAATCAGCGCATGTCGTGTAAAAAACAAAACTTTGCTACTGTATATGTGTGTCATACTGGTAGAACATAACACATATAAGAAAACAAAGAAGAAACATGAAACTTTTGAGGAAAAAGAAGATATGAATTACCTCTGTTTAACTTTATAGTTGCCCAAACAAGTGTTTATAGTTGCTCCTTTATATTCTACAACTACTTTGTTCATAAAAGGTCATGCATGCTCTTTGCTGCTGTATATGTGTGTCATACTGGTAGAAACATAACACATATAAGAAAACAAAAGAAGAAACAGGAAACTTTTGAGGAAAAAGAAGATATGAATTGCCTCTATTTAACTTTATAGTTGCCCAAACAAGTGTTTATAGTTGCTCCTTTATATTCTACAACTAGTTTGTTCATAAAAGGTCATGCATGCTTTTGTGGTGGGCTAACACACAATTTGTTGCAGGTTGATTGTTCATGATGATTGATCTGAATGAACCACCGCTTGACGTAGAGTCCATCAACATTTCAGTCGAGTTGGGTGCACCCTTCTTGCATGCAGGGGTGAACAGGGACATCAACAACTGGAGGAGGAGGTTGGTGAGTCTCCTGACCCCAATGTTGGATCTAACACTACTCATGTCCCGGATAAACGTGTTGCCGCTCCCCCACCTATGGTTGCTCCTGCTAATGCTTTAGTTCATGAGGCACGTGAGTTGGAAGATGAAGAAGCTGGATCACAGCCACAACAACCTTATGTTGGCATGCGCTTCGACACATTAGAGGATGCGAGGGAACACTACAATCGCTATGCTTTGATGGAGGGCTTTTCAATCAAGTCAAATACGTCTTACAGGTCGGCCTACACAGATGTGGTGGAAAAACAGCAATTCTGCTGTAACAAGTTCCGCAAACCAGTAGAGAGGGTTGGGATCCCGGATGTTCCCTCATCGAGCAAAAACACTACATATCCAAGCTCACCTGAACAAGATGTTGAAGATGATGTCGAGGAACACACTTTCAAGAAGAAGAGGAAACGGGAAACTGTGAAGCAAACAAAATGCCGTGCTAAGATGGTGGTGAAGCTTAAAGATGACAGATGGGAGGTTATCACTTTTATTGCAGATCATAACCATCCACTAATTGAGAAGCCATCGCTTTCGAAATACCTCCGTTCTCACCAAGGAATCCCGCCGGAACAGAAAGAACTACTGACTCACCTAAATGACTGCAACTTGACAGCAGGTACAAAACTCACATTGCGTTAAGTCTTTTTACCACAGAACTGTTACTTATTCCTGCATCAAAGTACCTTGACCTGAGCCAACTACGTTCATTTTTTATGCAACTATGTTCATTTTTTGTGCAACTCTGGTAATTAAAAAAATCATGACCCAAAACAGAAACACCTTGGTGTTGCCTATTCCTACCTCAACTACTTGGGTTTGTTTCATATCCTAGTATAAGCTGCTTAGGATTCATGGGCAGCCCTGATCAGGGGGAAAAACTGGCAACTTGAAAAGTAAACTGAGGCAACTATGTTCATTTTCCGTGCAACTCTGAAAATGAAATAAAAGACATCACCCAGCAAAAAACAAAACTTGGTTGGATACAGGCTTGGTTCTTGTTCTGCTTATGCATAAATGTTACTTTATGTTATCTATAAAAAACATGTTGCTCGCTGCATTGTGGTTAGTTAGTCCTGAAAAAAACAAGTTTCTGTTTTTTTATGGCAGGAAAAATGATGATGTTAATGTCATCATACTACGGTTCAGAGTTGATTGTTCCGTACACAGCTAAAGCCATCCATAACCACTGTTCGAAGCTCAACGCCCCAACTAAAGACATTGGCATTGAAGAAACACTAAACTAATTTTGCAAGGTGATGGAAAATGACCCAGGATTATTCTTTAAATGCAAGACAGATGCGGAAGGCGGGACAGAAAACTTGTTTTGGGTGGATGGTGCGGCACGGAAAGCATACACGGAGGCTTATCATGATTGCGTGTCATTTGATGCAACTTACCTCACGAACATGTACAATATGCTGTTTGCCCCCTTCATTGGAATCAACAGACATGGGCAGTCAATAATGCTTGGGTGTGGATTTGTCCGGCAGGAACTAGCCTCAAGTTATGACTGGTTATTTGATGCTTTCCTAGAAGCAATGGATGGTTTGGCTCCGGACAACATCATCACGGACCAAGATGTTGCTATGGCACAATCTATCAAGAGGAAGTTCCCGGCAATGATTCACCGTTGCTGCGGTTGGCATATAATGAAGAAAGCACAAGAGAAGCTTGGCCCCGTGTTGGCTAGGAACCCGGATTTGGTAAAAGACTTCAATGAATGCATTGACTTCAGTTTCACCTCGGCTGAGTTTGAAAGGAAACGGGCTGCACTTCAATGGAAATATGAAGGTCTTATGCATGGTCACTTTGAGAAACTCTATGAAGATCGGGCTACATGGGTGCCGTGTTACTTCAAATTCAGGTTCTTCCCTTTCCTTCAGTCAACGCAATGCAGCGAAGGGTTCAATGCTGTGTTGAAGCGCTATGTGAACCCACACAAGTCAATTCTCAACTTCGTCAAGCAATATGAGAAAATTCAGGTACACATACTCGTGAGGGAGGACGGGAACGACTACCGGACAAAACATCTAGAGGCACAAAGATGGTCGCGTTTCCCCATTGAGAGGCATGCCTACAAAGCATACACTAGGGACATCTATGTGAAGTTTAGAACTGAGTTTCAGATGATTGGCCAGTACGATGTGTGTCCCGCTAGAATCAACTTCTATTACCTTGAGCCCAATACAGAAGAAGTCCTAGGGTATGGCTCGAGGAAGTACCTAGTCACAGTGAGACCAGAGCCAGCTATCTACGATTGCGAATGTTGCAAGTGGCATAGGGACGGCATGCTTTGTTGCCATGTCTTGAAAATCTTCACACACCTTGGCGTTAATGAGATACCTGAACACTACATCAAGCGCCGCTGGATGCAACATGCAGTACCAAGTGCACCACCGCCACCTAACAAGGGCCCTCCGCATGACTTGCCCGCTGAGTTAGAGAACCAAGTTCGGCAAGTGACTCTGACAATGGATTTTGCAAAGCTAGCCAAGAAGGCAATGACTAGTGATGAGGCAGCCGCTGTAGTCAGGAGGCACATGAAAGCAGCAGATACCGAGGTTACTAAGCTGAATAAATTGAGGAAGAAGAGGCTAAAGGCAGCCCGGGAAGCGGCTCGTGCTAGGGAAGCATCAAACCCTAATGCCCCAAGTACTTCAAACCAACCTCCTGCCCCCCTTGCTCCTATGGATCCACCTCATTCAGTCACGAAAGGGCGCAGCCGCAGCAAGCGCTTCAAATCAGCCCTGGAACTACACCCTAAGAAAAAGAACAAGTGCAGCATTTGTGAATCAATCGATCACACTGCTGCGACGTGCCTAGGGAAGTTGATGTGATCGTTACCACATGAAGGGAATGACCTCCTGGGCTTGCAAAACTAGCGGAAAGTAAGGAAAAAAAGAGCAAACAGTGTCCTGGTAGATGAAGCAATTGAGGTCTGGTTTCTGAGCAAATGTAGAAGGGAAATCAAGCAACTGCCAGCTTCAAGAAAAAAGCAAACGATGAAATCATTTGCATGGACTTGTTTTAATTTATGTGTTTTCCTAGCTTTAAATTCACAAATTGGAGACTGTGTGGAGGTAGATGCTTGACATTTGTGCTTATATTCCTTACTCGTAAAACATGCAAAAACCTATGGGCGCTTGTGATTTATGCAAACATGTTATAGGTGGTTTGGGGCAAACTTTTGTGAGTTTTGTAATGGAACACATTAGTATTCACGTTTGATATTCTCTAATGGAACACATTGATCAGAAAAAAAAATGTACCTATATATTTGTTCACTTGTTGGCCGGTTTGAGGATCTCCTGCCATGGAATCTTGTTCAGGTCACACTTCAGCATCGAGATGGTCATCTTCTTCCTGATGTTTGGTATGTCGCTTTGTCCGTAGTTCGGGAGCCACGTCCCGTTCCACAATAACGCGTTCATCAATGCGAATATGCTACAGTCACCGCTGCAAAAAAACCAAAATGTCAAGAAAGCACTTGCAAAAAAAAAGCAAAACACTACGTCTTATAACAACGATATGTATGTATGTGGGTTGGTCCTTACGATACAGTCTGCTTTGGTGCATCGATATCCACAAGCGGGAACTGGTCCATTGTCTTTGCTTGTTTTGGATAGTACTTGTCCCACAACACACGAACTGCAGCTACAATAGCCCTTGCAACATCATCCAGCCTCTTGCTTTTCTTTAACATCCTCCATGAGTCAAACACTTCGAACCTTTTGTCCCTCAGATTGATGTTGAGTACCCAGTAGTGGTGTGCACCATTGGCATTCTCTGGGTCTAAATTTTCAAGCACATGAATCATAACCTTCAAGAAAGAAAACCATGTTAGCATACCAAAAAAAACCATCAACTACTGATATGTTTTTGGGCAACTCTATATGTTTGTATGGGCAACATTTCATATGATTTTTAGGCAACTCTATAGAATTTTATTCAACTTCTGGCATAACTCTCAAAACACTAAAAAAATGTGTATGAAGCTTCTGCAAAATGGCTTATCAGGCAACTCAGTGGCTTTTTATGAGCAACTCATCATGTGATTTCAAGCAACTCCTATGATTTCCTGACATCAGCTTCTAGAAAAAAAAATCTAAGAAAAAACAGAATAGAGCCTTTTATCATGTTTGACAACTAGTAAAACACATGGACCATACCATGTCTTGCTCATCCAAACGGTTTGATTTTTTGAACCTATCATGCAGCTCCCTCACATCTAGATCGAGCCTCTGAAGCCAAGTCTGTGGGGAAATGTAGAATCAGATAATAAAGCAACAACTTCAGTGCCAAAAAACAAAAAAAGGAAGAAACTATGGGTTTTTATTTCTCTTACCGAAAACCTAACAGGCATGATTATTTTCTTGGACCCCACCTGTCTGTTGTACATGATTGCTTCAATCCCTAACTCAAAGGCATGTGTCTTCATCCATCCTGCCTTCCTCATTGATTGAGCAAGCTCCTTGATTGTGCAGAAGTAACCACGATAGTTTATGATTTGCGGCCTGTAGAACAAACAGAAAGGCTCTGTTAAGAAAAATAACAATAGGAGAGATCATTGCATGCAAAAAAAGAAAAAAACAGGAAAAAAGTGGCTACTGGAACAAACACACACGTGTTGTATCATCACCCTGCGTCGTCCTTCTCGTCCCTCCTCCTCCTCCAAGCAACAGAATCAGTGCATACACTCTGTTTGTCTCTGCATTGCATGTGAAATCCTTCCTCATCTCTACATTCACATATGGTGACCTCTGTGATGGTGGAGCTTTCTGTATCCTCCTCTCGCGCTTCTCAGGAACAAGTTCTTCCGAGCTGCTGGCTGCACCTTTGCCAGATGATTCCCCCTCAGCGGTAGTTTTTGCAACTTCGGTTGGCGTGCTGAAACCGGCAGGTGACATGTGCCCCGCACTCTGACCTACAGCATTTTTCACTGCCCCCTCGACAACTTCATCGAAGTCCATATTGCCCCAGTCAATTCCCCACTCAATGTCACCGGTGGCAGCTGCGTTTGCAACCCCCTTATCCTCTGCTGCCTTGCCCTCCTCGCCTATTATTCCTGCTGGCTCATCTATCCCAAGATCGAAAGGTGGAGCTGGACAGTAATCGTCCCACACAGCGCTCCCAGACTTTGATCTTTGCAGCAATCGTGCTTCTTCACCTGAATCGCATGCTCCTTTGTTTGCTGGTAGATTGATGGCAGCTGATGTCCGTATTACAGGTATGGTGCCAGCAGAATTACTCCTCACGAGCGGTGGCGTCGAACCTGGGCTCACACACTTCTCAAGGAGCTTGTTGATGTCCCTAACATCATCCAGTGAGATTTCTTTCCCCTTTGCAGAACATGCTTGCTTGTTGGGGAGTACCGGAGGCTTGTCTGTTGAGTCCTGGGCGGTTGCTTGCTCCTGCTCAGGGATTGCTTCCTCAAGCATAGTAGTTGCCACCATACTTTGCGTGGGAGGGGCTGCTGATTCCTGGGCAGTTGCTGCCTGCATGCTCACTCTGGTTGCCTGAGTTTTTTGCTGAGTTGCTTCAAAAGTAGCACCGGTTGCTCTGTTTTCAGTCTTTGCTGATTCAGTAGTTGCTCTGTTTTCACTCTTTGCTGATTCAGCACTTGCCCTGTTTTCAGTCTTTGCTGATTCAGCAGTTGCTTGTTTTTTCTGTTCAGTTGCTTGCAGAATATGATCAGTTGCTTTGTTTTGCTTATTTGCTGCTCTTTTCTGGTAAACCTTGCTTTTTGCTGGTGATGTTGCTTTCTGACTTTCCACTTCATCTGTCGGCCTCTGAACTGTCGGAGCTTGCTGGCTGGTTGTCGTAGTTGCAGCACTTTGAATAGCCGCATCCTCTCTTCCTTTTGGAGACATAACACAGGCCTTAACTAACTTATGGCTCACTTTCTTGACCTTCCTTGTGGCAGCCGCTCCAACTCCTCCGGCAAGCTTTCTTTCCTTCTCTTTTTGGCCAAAACTTGGTAGTTCCAACTCATCTACCATCGTCTCAGGGGCAGAAATCCATCACGGAGAATTTTTCCTCAGTTGGCATCGCAGGCATCGGGAAAAGAGGGATATCATGGGTCTCAGGAATGACCTGTTTCTGTCTGTACTGGGTATCTCCAATCCTCACCACATCTGCAGCTGAAATGACAGGCCCACTCTGAACCTCAAAAGGCTCCTTCCGCATGTCCATCTTAACGAAGCTGCTCTAAAAAAAACTGCCGGCACTTTAGATGCTTCCTTGTGTGCTCTCGACGGACATCGTTTCCTCTGCCTCACTTCTTTCCTTGCCAGTGCGCTTGAGTCTCTCCATGATGGTACTTAGCGGCACCTCGTCGTCGCAACTGCCCCCACGCCACCCCGGATTTCGTGCACCTCCCTCATCATCACCACCACCCTTGCTGGGCTGGTCGGTGCTAGCGTTGCCGCCATTCCCGCCATCATCCTTATCTTCGCCCCCCTTCTTCCCACCCCGCCATCTTGCTCCGCATCATCATCTTCATCCTCTCTGTCTTCCTCCTCTTCTTCCTCTTCTTCACTCTTTTCATCATCATGTTTCTCCTCCGATTCCCCCTCTTTCTTATCTGGTTCATTCTCTTCATCATTGCCCCCTTCCACATTTCTCTCCTTCTCTTCGTCCCGTTCCTCTTCATCCTCCTCCTCCCTGTCCTGCTCTTCATCTTCAACATCATCCTCATCGTCGTCTTCCTCATCTCCACCATCTTCTTCACCAGCAATGGGCGGCTGTGAGTTGTCAGTGTTCATGTGCTGTGAATCATCATCGTCATGTTCTGTGGCTGCTGGCGGGCTGCTGTATGACGGAGCATGATCATCATACTCATCGTCATCGTCGTCATCGTCATTGTTGTCCCCGTCATTATCCGAACTCTCCTCTTCAGGACTGTCCTCATCTTTCCCTTCCTCCTCTTCTTCTTATTCTGAAGATTCAAATTCTTGCTCGTCGGATTCCTCCTCCTCGTCATCGGACTCCAAAAGTGTCTCCTTGCACTGACTGCTACTGCCCCTTGTATTCTTTTGCTCAGCAACCTTCTGTTGTTTCGGACTTGTCACTGCCTTTTTCTGCCGTGATGATTGACGTATGCTTGCGACCCTAGAAACACTTGTGCCTGCTGGTTCAACCTCCTCCTCTTCCAACTTGCCCACCCCTTGAACAAACCTCCCAATTTGGACTGATATTTCAGAGCACATATCATGGACCAGCATTGACAACCTCCTTTGTTTATGCAAAAATACAAAAATACAAAACTCGAAAAGATGAGCAGTCTATACAACAACAACGATAAACGAAAAAAAAGCACTCCGTTTCTTATGAAAAAGGGCAAAAAACCATGGTGACAAAAGAAAATACATTGCTGTTGTAGTTTTGAGGAAGCCTCGCAGCAACAAACTTCTGGATGTGATCCATGCTCCCAAAAACACTATCTTCTGCGCATCTCGAGAACTCAGCTTTGAGCTGTTTGTTGTAAAAAAATGTACATGATAAACTCAGTTAGCAAAAAAGATCAAACAAAAGTTTGAAAAAAAGAGGAAATGAATGAGCAACTGCCTCCCTAACTTAGGGCAAATACAAGCACTATTGATGGCAACTGCGGTTATGGACATCACAAAAAATCTACAGCACCTACAACAACCCCCCGATAAAAATTGAACAACTACAGAAACTATAAATTATTGGCAACTGTTGCTTAAAAAGACTAATGTAATTGGACATGTATGACTACTTGGAGACAAAATGATGAAGATTACCATGTGAAATTCCATGTAAAAAAACTATCATGAAACTAGCTTTCAGAAAAGCAACTAGCTTCCTAAAATTAGGCAACACAATCCCTATAGGTGGGCAACTGCATAAAAAATCAAGCAACTACAAAAAATTCTGTTCAGACAGTAAAGTGAGACTTACTTGTAACTTTCCATAGACACCCTTCCTAATCCTATCCTTCTTAATTACTGCTTTGATCAGACCTTCATTCCATGCTTTGACCCTTGGAAGAACAGTTGCCGTCCTCTCATCCACATAATCCTTGTGGACTGTCCTAAAGTCCACATCAAGCGAGCCAAGGTATAGCAGCTGTTTCAAAAAAAATAGAGAACACATATCAGTTGCGAAAAAACCTATCGAACTTCAGCTTGAAACATATAACGCGAAATGAAAAACGAAGAAAAACAAGGGGGGAGGCCTAGGATCATTTTACCACTAGGTGGAAAAGGCAGCAGCATATAGTATTCTTCTTGTCTCCCAAACCCATGAAAGCAAGCCTAAGTTGGTCGACGACAAACTGGCAAACATTTGAATTCACAACCTCACGTGGATTCAGCACAGCTGAGTATGCGCGCGGTGACACCTTCAAGCTAGTCGTCGGTGCAAGAAAACAACTATAAACAACAACCAGCCAAGCACTTAAGAACTTGTCGTCCGCAACAACTCCCATATCATTTATCATTTTGCACCACCCGATCACTGATGGCGCGGGCCCTGTCGGGATGTCGAACATCTCATTGAACAACCTAACTACGTCTGGCTCCACTTCATATGCAACCTTCCCTGCCCCCCTTGGCAAACCCCAGATTCTTTCTACGCTTGCTGCATCAACTGGGATCTTCCCCCTATCTGGGATAACAAGCTGCGACAACTCTGGATCATAACACTTCGTCACAAACTTCGCAAGATCTCCTTTCATTGTTCTTGTCCCGATATCAAGCACACCCCCAAAGCTTATATCACCAATGGCATCCTTTTGTGTATCATCGAGGCCACTGTTTAGGAGAAAAAGTCTTGAAGGTGATGCTCTGTTCCTCGGTGGTGGCCCACTGCTACCAATCTGCATTACAAAAATTAAAAAATGAGCAACCCCACTATATTAAGCTGAGCAACTCCTGTACTAAACTAAGCAACTAGATCTATAATGAACTGCAACTGTTAGTACTAAACTAGGCAACTGCTACACTGCTATTCTACTGCTTATCAAAAATGATAGGAGTGCATATACAAAAAGAAAATGCCATGCTGACTTGAGCATTACATATTTCAAGGATGCCTCCTTTCTTTCAAGTTTTTCATAAGAAAAATACCTCATCCGCAACTTTCTTCGCACGTTTCGGATTTCTCCCTCCTTCATCACGAGGGGCGGAATCAGTGCCCCGTTTCCCCGCCCGACCACCCCGGGCAGAATTGGTGGCCCGTTTCCCTGCCCGACCACCACGTACAGGATCCTGATTCACCCGCCCGCGCTTGCGTCCAACATTACTCCTTGCTGGTTGAGCTGCCACTTCTTCTCCATCATTTTCACCATCAGTTCTACCCGCATGCCTTTTGCTTTTCGGAGCCATTCTGTACAAGAAAACACAAAAAAAAACATGTTCATGAAAACAGATACAAAAGCCCTATAACTCAACTGCTCAAATGATACTGCTTGCATTTGGAGCTAACATCACTATCATTTGGAGATGAACCAAACTCCATTTATTCCCTACCCAGAGATAACTCAACAACTGAATTGCTAGTGCTTGCAAAAAGCAATTTGGTATTGATAACTATGCAACTACTCATTATTTTGTGGCAACTAAAAATAAAGCACATAAAAAACTACTCATCAACAAAAGTCACATGTTCATCTTCATCACATTAGCTAAAAAATCAAAAAACACTCAGGCTTTGCCGCTTATTCATGAGAGATATCTCATCTCCTATTCATAGTTGCAATGAAGGACCGTAGCTCGATGGTTGATATAAGCAACGTCATGTTTCATACAGTAAATTTAAAGAACACTACAAAAAGGATATCAACTTGGTGTTGTAAATCTAGACAATAACTAAAACTAAAAATCAACCAATCACAAAAACCATTTCCCCCAAAAAAACAATGCATCCCTGACCCCTCCATGAACTGCCCAAGTCAGATGCATCCCCTGACCTGCCCCCTCGCAAATTTGTAGGAAAAAATCTAAGCAACTAGCATCAAATTTATGAACAATTTGCAGCAAAAAACTAAGCAACTAGCACCGAAATTATGAAGCAACTGCCATCAAAAAAGAGCAACTGCCCCCAGTCAGATGCATCCCCTTGCCCTGCCCCCCATCTCACAAATTACAGGAAAAAATCTAAGCAA
This sequence comes from Triticum aestivum, assembly GCF_018294505.1. Lineage (NCBI taxonomy): Eukaryota > Viridiplantae > Streptophyta > Magnoliopsida > Poales > Poaceae > Triticum > Triticum aestivum. The sequence continues at coordinate 158,794,032 of NC_057796.1, read as the reverse complement.
CTCCATCGAAATTATGAGCAACTGCGTCTTGAGAAGCAAGCAACATCGAAAAAACGAATCCTATGCGCCAGTCACTAGGATTCGGTCGCGTGTATCCCCTTACAGCGACTCAATCCCGCCTACCCCCAGCACAAACCCACCCCCTCCCCTCCCCTCGCCATAGCAATGCCACACCCTCCAAAAGCATTCACGACGCGGAGCCCGAGGACGGCATGGACAATCTCGTGCCCGCCCCCTCAACGAAACCCTAACTCCATGGAGCGCAAACAGGGGAGCAGAGCGAGAAAAACAGGGGAGAAGGGGAGGAGGAAATAGCGGTTTACCTCCGCCTGCAGCCGGCGACTCGCGGCGCTCGCGGACGGCCTCCCGCATCGGCGACTCCACGCCGGATCCACCACTGTAGCACCCGCCTCGCCGCGCCGTTGCTGGAGGAGGGGAAAGGGAGAGGGATAGGAGTTCGAATGAAATCTGCGGGGGGTGCGGGCGGTTTCGAACAAGACGAGCGGGGGATGCGGGGCAGTTTTCACCTGGAATAAAGGGCCGGGCCCACCACGCGCCGCACGCCTCGCGCAATCCCGTAACGGGCACCTGGTCGGGACGCGTCGCGCGTGGGGAGATCGCCACGCTGCATCGGACGGCTGCGGTGCGTGCGCTCGCACCAGCGAACGAGCGCAGCTGCACTAGGAAGTATTTAGGTAGTTTGTATTGTTCTTTTTCCATTGGGACATTTTCATTACTTGAGTTGTGGAGTTCTTCTCCATCACCCTTGGATTTGTTTATCGAATTTTGTTAACTCCTTCGCAGGATTATATCTCGGATTGCAGGGGTAGTAAGATGCAGCACGTCTTTCCACAAGGCCACGGTGCCAGAGACAATGTCTTCGAACTTATGCTTGTAGATCATTCCACTGCCATGGATGGTCTAGTGCTTCGTGATTACCATCGAAGCAAATTCTCCATTTAACTGAGAAAAATGTTCAACATTTGTGGAAACATATCATATGTAGTTTAAAATTTATGTTTTTTCTTTTTTGCTGGAAACAAATCTATGTACATATGGAAGCAATTCTTCGATATATGAAAATAGTATCATAATGATTCAGAAGCAAAATATATATCTTTGGAAGCATGACATATGCATTGTCCCCAAGTGATGCAAAACCTGGTCATATGTGCATCATTTTTGTTGTGTATGGAAGCAAATCCTCATTTTTTTAGATGCAAGTTCCAAATTCTTCGGAAGCAGATTCTCATTTTTTTGGATGCAAATACCAAATTTGTTTGGAAGAAAATTCCTATTTCTTCGGGCTAAAATACCAAATTCTTTGGAAGCAAATTCTCGTCTCTTTGGACGCAAATACTGAATTCTTTGGAAGCAAAGTCTCAATGTAATTTGCTTTGAAACCTTCAGTAACAATAGTAAAAGGGAGCATACCCAAAATATGATACATACTACCAAAAAAAGTATATATACTACCTAAACATTCTTATATACTACATACTACGCGTACATACCCTCCGATTTGATAGATACTACATACAACATACAAAACTAAAGTGGTGGTAACTACCACCGGTGGTAGATAAAATGTGTCCATATATATATATATATAGGGAAAAGCAGACTTATTGTGTTTCTATGTAGAGATAGCAATCAGGTCCACACGTTCTTGTTGGGATCTGGACCAGTAACTTTCTCTCTTCTCATTTTCTTTCATTTCATGTGATTGATGGATATTTCCTCTTATAGATGAATTAGGACCACGGTCCCCTCGTTATAGCCCAGTAGACTCGTTGCATAGGGCTGCCACAGCTGCAGCGACGCAGCCCTCGGCCCGCGCGCTATGGTTCTCAGCCCATAAACTGTTCCAACTCACTGACGGTGCCGGCGAGAAAAGGGTCGCTGTTTTTTTCACATCAAAATTGCCCCGTATCTCTCAGCCCCTCATTTTTCCTCTCCCCCAGTCCGAACTAAATCTGAATCGGGCTCTCCCCTCGCTCCTCCCATGGCACGGCTGCCCACCATCGCATCTCCTCACCGCCCCACCTTGCCTCCCCTCCCCTCTCCGTTCACTACTGCCCCATCGAGCTAGCGTCCAGGGACTGTAGTTGTGGCTATGGCGGCCTTGCCTACGGGTATCATCCGATCCACGAGTGCGATTGCCATGGAGATGAAAGGGGATGAAATAGCCGTCGTGGCGGCGGCAGAGACGGAGGAGCACGTCCAGCGCATCCTGATCACCATCGGTAATTTCAGCCACAAGGTCTGCCTCTTCACTCTCTCCGCCTCCTCCCCTGTAAGACCCGGATCACTTAGGAATCAATAGCTCGCTCAATTCTCTCCAGATCGATGCAATTAATTGGGGAAAATTTGGATACAGAGGGGGCACTACTAGAAAAAAGGCTGTTAGTGGCGCACCTGTTTTTGCTATTAATGGCGCACTATAGGTGCGCCACTATTAACACGCCACTAGTAACAAATAGTAATGGCGCACCTCTGGTGCGTCATTAGTATCCCAGATAATAGTGGCGCACCTGGTAGTGCGCCATTACTATGTCCAACAGTGCGCCATTACTATGCCTCCTAGGGGGCCATATTTACCTTCACGTATGCCCCCAAGTGCGCCATTACTATGCCCCATAATGTGTCACTGGTATTTAGCCCTGGTGCGCCACTAATGCTCAATATGGTGCGCCACTACTATGAATATTAGGAATTATTATTTTTTGCTTTTCTGGTATTTGCACAGGTTACAAAATATCTGGTATTTGCACAGGTTACAAAATACACATTACACAGCAAGAATATAAACATCACACAATAGAATTCATCATATTAGTCTCCAAATTCGAAATAGCGAACAAAGTTCAAACACTAGCCAAGTTTAGGTCTCGAGACATTAGCAAAGTTCATCATATATATTAGCCGAGTTTGTCATCACATTACAAAGTCGATATCGATCATCTAAACTACCATCACATAGAAGAGAGCCGCGGTCACGATGAGCATCATCGCGATGAAACTGGTCTTCATCCGGTTCCTCCTCCGCTCCCTCCTCTCTCCCGCTAGATAGCGCGCGTATCTAGCTTCCGCCTCCGCCTCCGCCCTAGTGGTGTACCCTTTGTAACTGTTACCGCTGGAACGGTGAACCTGTCTCCGACACTCCTCCCAGTCGTCGTAGACTCTGGGAACCTTACCCTTGTACACGACATACGACGGCATCTCTATGCACTAGACAAACAAAACGTTAGTAGCAATTCACAGACAATATATAAGTATGCAACAAAAGGACCAGAAGAGAAAAGCAACACGTTAATAGCACGATTCATGGTCCTACTAATAAATAGCATCGATTACATATAAGTTGAACGACTGTCCAAACTAAAGAGACATACAAGTTCATTAAAGTTTAATTACAACATGAGCTAATCGATATTTCAGAACTACATAGCATCATTACTTTCGACTCGACTCAGGGACCGGAGCATGGATGAAGCCGCCGTCTTTCGTGATGGTCATGAAATCGCGATCGTTGTCAGGCTGCATTTGTAGTGTTGTTTCTATTTCACTGTTGGACGGTTGATATTTGAGGTAGAATTGCCCCGAGGTACGAAGGACATCTTGATGGATGATTTCCGCAAACTCCGACTGGATGAGAAAGAATTCTTGTCTGATGTCCGCGTCCTGGATTGCCGACAAGCGTGCGGCCCAATCTTTGAGATTAGTTGGTAGCAAAAGGTGATTATGGTCCCGTACGATCGCCCGCATGTGATGGAGGGCGTAGTAGGCATCCTTCTGATCGCCAGACGGCTGCTTGACGCAGGGGAACGTCGTTACGTGGGTGAACACGTGCTTGCCGTACCTACAAATTGGCCTCCTGAAGGTGCCTCCAGATTTGGCGTAGCCGGGGAGAGCATCATCAAGATCTTTCTTGATATTTGTGTAGTCTTTCTTCGACTGACGGTCCGAGTCGAAATACATGGCCATGGAATATTTCGGGCTAAGAGGATGAGTGTGCAATGTGTGTCACTGCACAAAACACGGAATGTTAGAAAAAAAAGAACGATCGAAATCTAAGAAATCATATGTTACGGGGCGGTGAGGGGATGACTTACTCGGGAAAGTAAGGCACGAGGAAGTTATCCTTATCTGGGTTCGCGAGAATGACGCCTTCGAGGTATGAACTCGCGACTTGCCGGTCCCCAGCGCTGCCCAAGATCTTGGCACGCATGTAGAAGGGGTCGACTATCACGATGTCCGGGGTCTTGTCTCTAATGATCCGCATCTCCATACTGAGCGAAAATAGCCGAATGAAGGTGTAGTGCAGCGGATGAAGGTTAAACATAGCGAATATGTCATCAAACCGTAGGACGATCATACCCCTGATGGTGCTATCGACAAAGCCCTTGCCCTCTGGCACCTTGGCCACGAAAACTGGGTATGCCACATCATTCTCGGAGAGACGCCGCTTCTCCAAAGAAAGAACACTGTCATGCAGACTCCGCATAGCACCGGATGCAGAATTGAGCAGATTAGTCGATAGCATCAGCCTACCCGTCACATGCACCCTCCTCGAGATATCCTTAGGTGAAGGTGGCCCGTCCTGAGCACGGGTCGTACTCGGTGCCGGTTGTCTCGCACCCTTGTTATTTTTTCTTTTCCGTCCCTTCTGCTTCTTCTGCTGTAATGGGATCGAGTTCTGCTCAGAGACCACCTTCTTGAGTGTGTTGGGGCTGATAATATTTCGCACATCGGCTATCTGAGGCTCGGTGAAGGCGGCAGCTGGAGGCGTCTCCTGAGAACTGAACGCCAGACGATGCTTGTTGCAATTGGGTTTCTCCGCGGTACCAGCTAGATCGCGATCGTCTTTTGTAGGGTTGGGTTCTTGAGAAGGAGGCCCCAAGAATTCGTCACCGTACCCATGTCCGTTGAAGTACTTATCGACGTTGGTAAATGTACCGTCGTCGTCATCCGGATCCTGTGCCATATGCATGTCCGGATCAGCTGACGGCGGTAGCGTTGTGGCGGTCTTGCCATGGCTTGGCGCCGACACGACTGGCGGTGTTGTCTGTGGGGTGGTGTCCCCCGCCCCCAAACGAATCTGGCTCTTCGGCCAAAGCATGGACCAGCTTATGCAGGCGCTGAGGGTCATCACATCATCTTCGTCGGCCCAGGGGGTCGATACGGAGGTAACAAGTCGTCGCAGCCTTGCAGCACCCGAACCAGTTGAACCCTATACACGGTGGGTGGCATCGGATTACCGTGGAACACGCGGTTGCCCGGTTGAACGATTCTGGCCTTGGCGACATCGATCAACTCGCCGTCCACGAAGTGCAGGAGAGTGCATGGAACGTCGGCGGTGCCCTGCGAAAACATGTAGGGCGTCAGGGATGCCCAGTCAAAGGCAAGGAGATGAAGTCATCGGCCGAGAGGCTTAGTTACAATGATGGCATCGAGCTCGGCTAATGTCGAGGCACCGCCAACGGCGGGCGTGCAAGTGACGGAGGGGCCGCTTGCTACCGAGGTGCCGACCGGCGTATTCTTCCCACACCCGGGTGCATTAAGCTCCAATGCCGGCGCCGACGCCGGAGACACCAATGTCGCCTCCGCCGGAGACACCAATGGCGCCGGCACGTTGTGCGAGTTGCCGCCCGTGAAGCTGGGAATCGGGGGCGGCCCCTGTTGGCCGCCCGCAATCCACGCCTACAGCCCCTCAATCAAGGTAGGCACAATGGCGGTGATCGTCGCTCCCAGTTGGTCTCGCACTTGCTCTTCGACTATCTCCAGAATCCGCGCCACTTGTGCCTTGAGTTCTTGAACCTCGCGCTCCTAGCTTTCCGAGCTGGTCTTTCTCTCCTTTCGCCTAGCGTTATAGTATTCCGACCATTTCGTGGAAAGCCTTTGCCGGCCACACGACCAGCTGACAACAGCTTACTGAACTTATACTTGTGTTTCGTTACGTTCAACGCCCTATTTAAAGTGGTGTCCCAAGGGGAGCTCTGAGACGACCCCGCGCTACTGCTTTCAGTGTCCTGCGGAAGGAACATGAACCATTTAGAAATTTGGCTTCATTAATTAGAATGCAACCATATGGAGCTAATTACTCGGGGGTGTATTCCTTACCAGAACAAGCTCAAGCGCCTTGGTCTTCGGATCCGTGGTAAGCTCCTTTGTTACCGGGTCCACCTTGTACCGGGCCCTAACATAGTTCCTGGTCTGCTTGTCACGGTATTTATCGAAGAGGGACGGTAGGCCTTGCTCGGCACGCTCCGCGTCCTCCTTGTCCCATATAGGTTCCGCCACTCTGTAACCGCCGGGACCGAGTTTGTGGACCCCTAAGTTCAAGTCCCGCATATCTTTCCCCCACTGACTTGATTCCGCAGATGCGTGCTCTCGCACTTGATCTTGAACTCCAGGTAGTCAGCTTCGCTGATCGAAGGATTTGTCTCCTTGATCTTCTCATAACTATCACCTCTTAGAATCCTTCTCTTCACCACGGCTCTCCAAGTAGCCAGGGCCGTGCTCATCTTCGTGAGGGCGGCACTGTTCACTTTATTCCCTGAGAGGCGTGTGTTTGCGAAGTCACCGGGGAACTTGTATCGTTCGTGCAGCTTCGTGAAGAGGAGGTTGCGCAAATTCCCTTGGTCACGATGCCTTAGGTTCTCGGTGTTGATCGAGACGGTGCTCCGGAGAATGCACCCGAGTTGTCCCGCGTACCCACTGACTAATTCTTTGGGCGCCGTTGGATGCCCACTGGAGGACACTTCAGTAAATTCCTCCTTGACGGTGCCGAGCACGTTCCGACGCCAGTCCTTCCGTTGCCTCTTCGGTTGGCTGCCATCTGTGCGTGCGCTGCCATCATCAGTGGTGGCATCCTCGGCGGCACCATCAGTGCTGTCATCCCCGACTCCACTAGGGGTTGTGTAGTCGGGATCGGTGTCTTCCGCGGCATCCTCATAGCGGTGAGGTTCTTCCTCCATCTACTGGGACAGCTCTCAGAATGCCTTGCCCGAACCGCCGGCCTCATCGTTGTTGGACATGTTCGCTGTAAATAGGAAAAAAGGCTACTAGAGTTATTGGATGAGATCAGGGTAGTATCTATTCTTCTCAGATTTAGAGGAATATTTCCGTTTTGGTTGAGAATCGGGCACCTTCTAGGTCAAGAAAATTGGGCATGACCTTTGCTAATTTTCTTGACCTAGGAGTGCCCCATTCTCAACCGAAACGGAAATTAATCAACATTTCAGGAGAAAGGGGTCATTTCACATCAGAAGCTGCCAACATTTCAGGAGAAAGGTAGTATCAACATTTCAGGAGAAAGGGGTCATTTCACACCTCATACACTAATGCTCCCAGCTGTGCTAACCACTTAATAAGTGGAACATAGCAGAGAAATACAAAATATGTCATGACGAAACTGCAGTAACAACCATCAGTCATATTCAACATTTAATTAAAGTATAAGAAATTATATGACACCAGTAATGAAACAATACTAAGCATGATTGATAATTGCCCATAATCACGAGTTACAGTTCACACCTAAATAAACTTCAAAACTATATAACAGTATAAACAAGCTGTCAAGTGACCCCTGTATGTACATGTGACATAAAGCAGTAGCATACTGACTAAAAAAGTAGCATGCCTCATGACAGTAGTACTGAGCACAATCAGTAAAGCCTTAGACTAGTAATTCATGCCTTTTATCCTAACAGTGTTATAAAACTAATAACAATAGCACAATTAACAGTACAAGAAAACCAGCAACTATATCCATAGTGCCAACAACAGTAGAAACAACCTAGAACCACTTGAACTACATACAGTAGGATGTCAATAACATAGTGGTTTCAGTTAGGTAGTAGAGTGTTTTCGGTTCTTCATTTTCGGCAGTAAAAGTGGTTTCAGTTAGGTGTATACTCGGAGGAGCCATCCATCATGTGACTGACTGCATAACGCCATTGGTTAATGGTGATTAAGAACAAACAAGTTGCAGACAAAAGTTCAGAACCAACATCCCACGGGATACATACATGCATACAGGACTTTGCAAGTTGCAACTTAAAAGGCCAAAATCCATGCAACTGCAACAACTCTGTTGCTGGTATCTGAATCAAAAGCGTATCTGTTGCAAGTTGCGACTTAAAAGGCCAACATCCCACTACTAACCCTCTCTTCTGAAACTAGAACTGAAGAAGATTGTATGTACAAGGACCACTACATAGATTCAGAGAACAAACACGACGAACAAACACACATTCAGGCTAACTCAGGTGAAAGCTTTTGCAATTCCAGCTTCACCAGAGACCCACCTCTCGGCCTACAGGATCACAGAAGGAACTAGCGCTAGTTCTACTAACTGAACTCAACTCCGGCACCACCGCTGCTTCTGTCCATCGCCAATTTGCCAGAGAAACAGAGTGTTTGCGGGCGGTCGCGACCCGTACGGGAGCTCGACGGATCCGGCGTTCGCGGGCACGATGATGCGCATGGGCTAGCGCGTTGGGGTCCTACGGCTGCGCTGAGCACGCCTATGAGCTCAATTGACATCGACGACGACGAGCATGTCTACAGCGGCGAGTTCGGCCCCGACGAGCACGATGGCTACGGGCGCGGCAAGTCGAGAAGGAAGAGGGGAGAGGAGGCGGAGCTCACCGGGGAGGCGCAAGGAGGCCCTGCGAGAGCTTAGTAGCAGCAGAGGTGGCCGGAGTTGAGGAAGATGGCGGCGACCCAAGGAAGAAGAGGTGGAGGGGGTGGAGGGGTCGAGCGCCGTCGCGCCCTACTTCCGCGGCTCGCCGGCCCGGTGTTGAAGCAGATTCCACCCGCCGCCTTGCCTGTCGCCTCGCATGGTGGAGCTCGAGCGGAGAGGCGTCGTGGGTTTCTAGGGTTTCGAGGGCTGGGAAGGCGAGGGAGGGGGTGGGTGGGTGCGGCGAAGGTGAGGGAGGGGGTGGGTGGGGGTGGCGGAGCCCGGGAGCGAGGTCGCCGGTGGGTGGGGGCGGCGGTGGTGGTGGAAGGGGATCGGCGGCGGTGGCAAGAGGTGAGGGGCGAGATGGGAGAAGGACGAACGGCTGGTGAGATGGAACGTCTTGGATATTTTAGTGGGGGGAAGGTTAGCAATGGCGCACCTTCTAGGGGTGCGCCATAAACACCATGATAGCAATGGCGCACCTTTCCCTGGTGCGCCATTACTAACTTTTTTTTTGGATTTTTAGTTGCATCCAATAATTTTTTTAAAATAACCATAAATTTTAAGATGTTACGATATAAGTAGTTATTACTAATTTTCAAATACTTGCGTTGCAAAACATTTGTGAATTGGTAAAACATTTATGAATATGAAAAAATATCATCAGATTTGAAAAAATATTCATGAATTCAAAAAGTGCCCATGAAATTTAAAAATATTCATGAGTTCAAAAAATATTAACAAATTCAATACTTTTTGTGAGTTAGAAAAATGTTCGCATTTTCAAAAAATGTTTGCAAATTTAAGCAGGAAAAGGAACACTGAAAAATAAAATACCAGAATAAACATAAATAAAAATTGGTATATTAATGGCGCACCTCCTAGGGGTGCGCCATAAATACCTTGATAGCAATGGCGCACCTTCTCCTAGTGCGTCATTAATAACTTTTTTTCACCAGAATAAACATAAATAAAAACAATTAAAATACCCGAAGAAAACACAAAGAAGCCCAAGGTGCCTGTAAATGATGATTTGCAACAAAACAAGAGGGAGAAGAACAAAAATTCCAAATCCAAGAAGAAAGTGGTCGATACTTCAACTTGGTGATGGAGAAGTTACAAAATATTAAAGGAAGGTAAGTACAGACAACATTAATCCCCACTGTTTTGAACAAAACAGGTTACTGGATAGAGGACTAGAACAAAAGAAATGCCATTTCCATATGTCGAAATACAATCGAGAAATGAAGGCTACAATTTAAATACAATCGATCTTAGCTATCTTTCACAATCTTCTTGCCCTTCTTTTTCGCAAATGGAGTTCTTCTCTTGAACGAACGTCCTTTAGGTAGGGTGGTCCTGCTTCTTCTTGTGGTGTATGGTACTTCATTGTCGTCGTCATGTTCCATCTTCGGGTCGCCATACTTGTCGAAGTCTTGCTCATTGGAGACTCCATCCATTCCGATGATCTTCCTTTTGCCCCTCCTCACGACAACACGACTGGGCTTTGACGGGTCGGTAATGAAGAAGCATTGGTCCACTTGGGAAGCCAGTACCCATGGCTCATTTTTCACGGTGACGTTTGCGCCCGCGGTCTTGGATTTGGCTTCGGGTATAACCATGGTGGTGAAATACCGGTCTTCTTTTAGGACGCTCTTGGCCCATCTGACATGGAACATCGGGACCTTCTCTCCAGCGTAGCTCAGCTCCCAGATCTCCACGATCCTTCCGTAGTATCCGTCCTTGTCGTTACCGGTGTAGGATTCCATCGTTACCCCGGAGTTCTGATATTCATCTCTCTTCATGTCCTTTTCCTCGGTGTAGAGTGTGTAGCCGTTGATATCGTACGCCTCATAGGTCATCAGGTTGTGCTCGGCGCCCTGTGACAAGGCGAATATGAGTTTTTCTTTCGCGGGAGAATCCTCATGTAAAGGGTACGATAGAAGCTTCTCCTTGAACCAATGCGTGAAACATGAGTTGTGCTCTTTGATTATATCTCCGTCCGTCCTCTGTTGGCCTCGGTCATTGTACGTCTTCTTAATAAAGGTTTTGTGCTCTACCACCCAAGGATCGACCACGTCTATGTGTTGTAGCGCGACTAGGTTTGCTCTTTCAAAGTTGATGAGTCGACCCTTGAAGTCGACATGCATTTCGCGGCGACCCTCGCGGTGACCCCATCCAGCGAGCCTGCCGAGGTGCCTGTTGACGGGCAGACCAACGGGGTTCTCGATGCCTAGATAATTCGTGCAGCAGGAGATGCACTCTTCGGTCAGAAAGCCCTTGGCTATGCTTCCCTCTGGACGTGACATGTTGCGAACGTATGCTTTGATGAAACCATTCATCCTTTCGAACGGCATCATGCTGTGCATGAATGTCGGCCCGAGTTGGATGATATCCTCCACGATATGGACCAGCAGATGCACCATAACGTCGAAGAATGCGGGCGGGAAGTACATCTCAAGCTCGCATAGTATCACCACGATCTCTTCATGTAGCCTTCTGAGTTGCCTCACGCCAACCGACTTCCGAGAGATGACGTCGAAAAAGTTGCATAGGCCAAATAGCATTTCACGGACGTGCGCTTCCATGATCCCACGGATTGCAATTGGAAGTATCTGCGTCATCAGCACGTGACAGTCATGAGACTTCATCCCGCTGAACTTCTGCTTCGCTGAGTCTAGGTATCTACTTATCTTCCCCGCGTAACCGTAAGGAAGTTTTACTCCTACGAGGCAGGTGAAAAACTGCTCGATCTCCTCCTGACTTAGAGTGAAGCACGCGGGAGGGCAGTCATTTCCGATCTTCTTGGCCTTTTTGCCTTTGCGACGACTTTCCATGTCCTTCGCCTCATCATCCTCATCATCATCATCATCATCATCATCATCATCATCATTAGTGTGAAGCTCCTCCCTGATGCCCATTGATTTCAAGTCTGCCCTTGCTTTCGGCCCATCTTTGGTCCTTTCTGGCATGTTGAGCAGGGTACCAAGCAGACTCTTGCACACGTTCTTCGTGATATGCATGACATCAAGGCTGTGAGGCACACAGAGGATCTTCCAGTACGGCAAGTCCCAGAAAACAGACCTTGTTTTCCATACCTTCAGCAGCGGCTCTGGCGCCTTTCGCTTCTTTCCCGGCTCTGGCGCCTTTCGCTTCTTTCCCGGCGGTAGGCACTCTTTCTAATTTTTCAACAGCTCGTCTATTTCCTCGCTGCTCCTCGTACTCAGGCGTCTTCGGGGTTCGGTTTCACCATCGAACAGATCCTTGCGTTTTCTCCATGAGTCATCGCCGCGAAGCCACCTTCGATGTCCCATGAACACGGTTTTCGAAGACCCGGGATCTCTATCTAGCTGGCGATACGTTGTGTCATCCATGCACCTGACGCGTGCAGAAAATCCGTGGACCACCTGCCCCGCGACATATCCGTAACCGAGATAGTCGTGCACAGTCGTGAGCAGTGCGGCTCTCATAGGGAAATATTCTTTCTCTGCGGTGTCCCACGTATTGGATGGCGTTTTCCACAGCGTGTCTAGCTCCTGTTTCAGCAGCCCCAGATACAGATTGATGTCGTTCCCTGGTTGTTTCGGCCCTTCAATTAGCATACTCATGTGAATGTACTTCCTCTTCATGCACAACCAGGGGGGAAGGTTGTACATCCACACAAACACATGCCAGGTGCTATGTGTGCTTCTCTGGCTGCCAAACGGAGTGACTCCATCGGTGCTCGCGCCTAGCACGATGTTCCTTGGATCGTCCCCAATTCTGGGTGTTCGAAGTTCAACGCTTGCCACTGGCTCGCATCCTTAGGGTGACTCAACATCTTGTTGATATGTCTCCGTCGTATCTACAATTTTTGATTGTTCCATGCCAATATTATACAACTTTCATATACTTTTGGCAACTTTTTATACTATTTTTGGGACTAACATATTGATCCAGTGCCCAGTGCCAGTTCCTGTTTGTTGCATGTTTTATGTTTCGCAGAAACCCCATATCAAACAGAATCCAAACGGGATAAAAACGGACGGAGAATATTTTTGGAATATTTGGAGAATATGGGAGGAAGAATCAACGCGAGACGGTGCCCGAGGGGGGCACGAGGCAGGGGGCCGCGCCTGCCCCCCTCGTGGGCCCCCCGTAAGGCGGTTGCTGCTCTACTTTGACCGCAAGAAAGCTAATTTTGGGAAAAAAATCTCGGCGAAGGTTTCAATCCAATTGGAGTTACGGATCTCCATATATATACGAAACGGTGAAAGGGCAGAAGAAGAGAACGCAGAAACAGAGAGAGACAGAGAGACAGATCCAATCTCGGAGGGGCTTTCGCCCCTCCCATGCCATGGAGACCAAGGACAAGAGGGGAAACCCTTCTCCCATCTAGGAAGGAGGTCAAGGAAGAAGAAGAAGGAGGGGGGCTCTCTCCCCCTCGCTTCCGGTGGCGCCGGAGTGCCACCGGGGGCCATCATCATCACCGTAATCTTCACCAACAACTTCACCGCCATCATCACCAACTCTTCCCCCCTCTATGCAGCGGTGCAACCTCTCTCTTACCTGCTATAATCTCTACTTAAACATGGTGCTCACGCTATATATTATTACCCAATGATGTATGGCTATCCTATGATGTTTGAGTAGATCCATTTTGTCCTATAGGTTATTTGATGATCGTGATTGGTTTGAGTTGAATGTTTTATTATTGGTGCTGTCCTATGGTGCTCTCCGTGTCGCGCAAGCGTGAGGGATTCCCGCTGTAGGGTTTGCAATATGTTCATGATTTTCTTATGGTGGGTGGCGTGAGTGACAGAAGAACAGACCCGAGTAAGTAGGTTGTTTGCGTATGGGATAAAGGGGACTTGATACTTTACTGTTATGGTTGGGTTTTACCTTAATGATCTTTAGTAGTTGCGGATGCTTGCTAGAGTTCCAATCATAAGTGCATATGATCCAAGTAGAGAAAGTATGTTAGCTTATGCCTCTCCCTAAAATAAAATTGCAATAGTGATTACCGGTTTAGTTATCGATTGCCTAGGGACAAATAACTTTCTCGTAACAACAAGCTCTCTACTAAAACTAATTTAGTTGTGTCTTTATCTAAACAGCCCCTACTTTTTATTTATGCTCTCTTTATATTCTTGCAAACCTATCCAAAAACACCTACAAAGTACTTCTAGTTTTATACTTGTTCTAGGTAAAGCGAACGTCAAGCGTGCGTAGAGTTGTATCGGTGGTCGATAGAACTTGAGGGAATATTTGTTCTACCTTTAGCTCCTCGTTGGGTTCGACACTCTTACTTATCGAAAGAGGCTACAATTGATCCCCTATACTTGTGGGTTATCACTTGTCTTTTTTCTTTATCTCCGGATCATTTCCGTCATCTTCTCGCTTCTTCTCCTCCCTATCCGCGTGCCAACGCAGGAGCTTTACTAGCTTAGGGTCCGCAAAATACCGCTGCAGACGAGGAGTGATCGGAAAGTACCACACCACTTTTCGAGGAGCTTTCTTCCTCTTCTTGTATCGAGTGACGCCGCGCACCGGACATATGGTAGACTCCGCGTGCTCGTCCCAATAAATGATGCAATTGTTCATGCACACATGGTATTTCACGTGCGGTAAATCCAGAGGACACACAATTTTCTTCGCCTCCTCGAAACTGGTCGGGCACTTGTTCCCCTTGGGAAGACGTTCGTGCCAGAATGACATGTTCTCGTCGAAGCATGCGTCGGTCATTTTGCGTTTTACTTTCATCTCCAGAGCCATGAGCGTTACTTTCAGGCGGGTATCCTCGGGCCTGCATCCTTCATACAATGGAGTAACCTCGTCTATCTCCAGTTGATCCAGCTTGGCTTTCTCTCGGGCGGCAGCTCTTGCGTTACCCGTCTGCTTGAGAAGCAGCTCTTGAATATGAGGGTCATGCACCTAGCCCATCGATGGTCCATCGTCGTCTGCTCCGGCATCTTCGTCTTCATGATCATGCCCTTCATCTTGATCTTCCTCATAATCATGTCCGGCATCTTCTATATGATGATTGTGTCCTGCATCTACTTCATGATCATGTCCTAGAGATTCTTCGTCTTCTCGCCTGCCCTCGCCGCGGTTGTCTTGCTGACCTTCCTTATTTCTTGCCCGGCCCCCATGGACGACTTCATAATCATATTCATCACCTTGCCACCAATAGCCATCCATGAAACCACGCAAGAGCTCCCGCACCTGTCCGGAATTCGGGTCCATAAGGCTCTTCAGCTTGCATCTTCGACACAGACATCTTATCTCCGTCTCGTTCTTTTGAAGCATCTCGACCTTCGCGGAGCTCAAAAACCTATTCACGATGCCTTCGGTCATCGTGCGGACCATGGTCGCCTGCGGGGTAGAGAAAAATGATATTTTAGAACCCAAAAAAAATTTGGCATGACTTTGCCTAAAAATAGGACCAAAAAGAATGCATAGTGCCAAATTCTCGCCGAAACGGAAATGAATCAACATTCCGGCAAAATATTGGCAACTATCGCATTTCAAATACCGGTACCTGCAAACACAAACATATGCAACACCACAAACATATGCAACACCACAAACATACGTAGATCTAGGCCATAAAAAGTGTGTACGTTGTTGGAGGGAGAAAAAAGTAGATCTAGAACATAAAGAAAGCTTTCCCCTTACTTACCTATCAAAAAAAGGAAATTTAACCACTTAATTTGGGTGAATCTATGGTGCAAATGAGGTGAGGAGGAGGAGGCAGCCGAGACCAAGCTTGGTAGAGGTGGAGAGAATGAAGTGGGGAAAGTGAGTGTGGTAGGTGGCTGTCAAAAATATCTAGCTGCTCCTAGGTTACCAATGGCGCACCACCTAAGAATGCGCCATTAGTAACCAAGGTTACTAATGGCGCACCTGGTGTGTGGTGCGCCATTACTAGTTTTAAAAAAAAGATTAAAAAAATTGGCGCACTATCCCCTGGTGCCCCACTGCTAACAATTTTTTTATCTTTTTTTTTCAAAACTAGTAATGGCGCACCACACACCAGGTGCACCATTAGTAATGTGGCCAATAATGGCGTACCTATATCTGGTGCGCCACTGCTATATAGCAGTGACGCACCACATACATGGTGCGCCATTAATGTCCATATTAGCTATAGCCATTTTTCTAGTAGTGGGGATTGCGAGAGAAGATACCCCGTCTTCCGTGTGATAGCTAGGGTTCTACCTACTACTATGAGATAGCGAATATTCCTTACTTCCCCAACCAAGCCTCGGAGCCGGACTTATAACATGATCAGCTCAGCAGCGGTAAAACTGTAGTAACAGTTATATTACAGTAACTGAATTAAACAGGTAAACGGCGAAGGCTACATCTAAGCCGTTGATCTGCTTTGAACCGGTATCCTCTCATCTTGACCGTTCGTTATCTGAATCTCCTGTTGCTCCTTCTTCTCTTCTTTAGTAGTTGCATGGTGCAGGTCCTGACAATGCCGCCGCCATAACCATTGCCTTGTCCTCGAGGCGAAAAAGCTTGTGGCCAAGGAATGTCTTGTTGAGAAACGCTGCGTCTTCCCACGTTGCATCATCTGGAGCCAGACTCTCCCATTGGACCAAGCATTGGCCGACTGGTGTCTTGTTCCTTTGTATCACTATGCGGTCTAACACTGCCACAAGAATTGTCTTAACATACCCTTCTGGTGTGACTAGTGGCACATGAGGCAATGGTACCTCGGTGACCAATGTGTTTTTTCAGTTGGCTAATGTGAAACACAGGATGTATATTTGTTCCCTCTGGTAACTGTACCTTGTAAGAAACTTCTCCAATTCGTTCCAGGATTTTGTAAGGGCCATAAAACTTTGACCTTAGTTTCAGAGATCCTCTCAAACCAAAAGCATTTTGTCTATAGGGTTGTATTTTGAGAAATACCAAATCACCTACTTCCAACAGCCTCTCTGTTCTCTTCTGGTCAGCAAAATGTTTGATTCTGCTTTGTGCATGTTCCAGGTTTGCTTTCAGTCTTTGCATCATGTGCTCTCTTTCAGAAACTGTTAAAGCTGCCTCTGGAGACAGTGGGTGTGTAACAGCAAATTCTCCAATCTGAGGTGGTTTATATCCATATAGTGCCTGGAATGGTGTGCACTTTAAGGAAGAATGGTAACTGGTGTTATACCATAACTGTAGCGACCAGACCTCAAATAGTCTGATCTACCATGCACCAGTGTCATCCCTAGATCAGTAATGCTGACACGCACAATACTTGGAGGATTTATAACAGAGTAGCAATCACACACTTATTACATCGAGTATCTCAAGAGAGAAATAAGTATGACAAATACGGCTTAAGGCCATCTAAAAACGATAACAGCGGAAGACTTGGAAGATAAGTGAGTCCATCAACTCCAACGGCATCACTGAGTATAATACCACGACCTAAGGCACCTTACTCGTCGTCTGAAAAGTCTGCAACATGAAACGTTGCAGCCCGAAAACGGGTCAGCACATGGAATATGCTGGCAATGTAACACATAGAGAGTAATGAACATAATAATGCTATACTACATGCATATATGGCTGGTAGAAGGCTCTATGGTTATAGTTTTGCGAGAAGCCAATTTTTCCCTACTGCAAAGGAATAAATTTTTATTTGACTATCATGGTGGTTGTTAAACATTGAGAATGGTTGACAGCATTCTCAATCCCAATTATGTATCATCATTAACCCAACAAAATTAATTAAAGTAACATGATGAGATTCACATGATAATCCAAGTACTAGATACTCAAGATGTCCATAACCGGGGACACGGCTAACCATGATTAGTTTATACACTCTGCAGAGGTTTGTGCACTTTTCCCCACAAGACTCGATCGCCTCCGCTTGATTCTCGCACTACATGATGTTTGAGAAACGGATGACCGAGACACAGTCTTTCAGAAACAATAACTCTTTACTCCGGGTGGACAGTTACACCTACTTTCCCCTACATCTGCTAGCCCACCTCTTCAAGAGATCATGTAACCTACTCAACTATGCTAGAGCCCATAATAGCTTGTGGCTGCACACGGAAGTTTCTAGCACGAATAATCTCATGATCCCTTTGAACCTGGGTGGCGGTCCAAAAGAAAAACAGGCAATCCTGGAATACCCAGGTACCTCAATCCACCCAGATGTGAGTTTTAGTTGCCACCTTAAGGTTAACCATTGATTAACAATCTCACATCTGTCATGGTAACACTCAAACCCAATCCACGTCTACTAGCATAGCAATATGAGCGAACGTAGAATTAACTCCCAAGGGTTTGATAAAAAAACAGGTGATAGGTACTACCTCAACCACTTCCCAATTCCCACAGTTTAATTAGATCCTAACCATGCAATGTTTGAGGGTTGATCTAATGCAATAAAACTGGGTAGTAAAAGAGGTCTGATAAAAGTGTTACTTGCCTTGCTGATGATCCGTGAAACCTAGAGATTCGAAGTAGCAAGCGGCGCACTCCGGGTACTCTATCGCAAACAAACAAGCAAACAATAAGCACTCATCTAATGCATAGGTAAAACTCAAATAAAGATCTAACCAGAAAGTTCAACTTAAGAACTCCGGTTTGCAAAAAGAATCGAATCAAACGAAGCAACGAAAGTCAAACGGCGAAAGAAACAAGCTTCGTTTACTAATCTGGATCTAAGTCAAATTTTATAGTAGCAAAAAACTTGTTTGAGTAGGTTAGACGGAAAGAGAATTTCGAGACGAAACTCTAGGCGCTTGAATCGCCTGATTTCGATAAACGAGCTAAAAGATATACCAGAACGAAAATCTGATCAGAAATCGCGATCTAGAATAATCGCGGAAAATCCGACAAAAAAGAAAACTGACAAACTGTTAAACGAACGGACGTTCGTTAACTGTGACTATCCGACGAACACGTTCGTTAAAACGAACGGATCGGCGAACGTTCACTAACTAACTAAACCGAAAAAAATAAACCAATCTAATAAAAAAACCTAGGGTTTCAGAAAAATAAATAAATAAACCGAACGGTTTTAAAAAAAACGGCACGGCGGCGGCGGCTCGGCTATACCTCCGGCGAGGTATTCCGGCGGGCAGGACGGGGCTCCGGCGGGGTCTTCGGGTGCGGCGGGGTGCGGAGAGGCGACGGGAGGCGGCGGGGTCGTCTAGGGGGCTCCGGGCGGCGGCGTTCGGGCTCCGGGCGGCGAGCTCCTTCGGCGGCGGGGTCGGGCGGCTCCGGCGCGGCTCCTGGCGGCTTCGGGTCGGGGCGGGGTGAGGTGAGGGCGCCGGCGGGGTGGGGAGTATATATGAGGGGGGGTGCTGCCTTGGGGAGGGGCAAGGGGCGGCGGCGACGAGCGGGACTCGGGCGGCGGCGGTCTCCGGGTCGGGGACGGCTCGGGCGGTGGGCTGGGCCGCGCGGCTGGGCTTCGGCCCAGTCGGCGCTCGCGCGTTTTTTTTAAATAATTTCGCCGAACCTAAAAAAAAATCATAGAAAAATAAATAAAAATCCAAAAATGCCAAAACAAAATTTCACCGTCTAATTAAAATAATTAGAACGAGATGAACATTTTCTTGGCCCAAAATGCAGTTTTAAAAACGTGCAATTTTTCTAATGCAATTAAAATTGCAAATAAAATTCGAATAAAATCAAATATTTGATTTTAATATTTTTCCTCCAATATTTCAATTATTTTGGAGAAGTCATATTTTCTCCTCTCATTTATTTTAATACGAAATATTTTTCGGAGAGAAAAATAATTAAAACCAAAAATCCTCGTTTCATTATTTGATAAAATCAAATATGAAAAACGCGAAAAATCCCCAACTCTCTCCGAGGGTCCTTGAGTTGCTTAGGATTTTCGAGGATTTGCCAAAATGCAATAAAATATGCTATGCGATGATGATCTAATGTATAACATTCCAAATTGAAAATTTGGGATGTTACAATAACTCTGCCAATGGTAGCCACTTCATCCACTTCTTGGGCTCTTGGAAAACCATCCCTCGTAGATAAGCTTCTAAGCAATTATTTACCCTTTCGGTTTGTCCATCTGTTTGTGGGTGAGAAGCAGTGCTAAATCTGATCTGAACTCCAAAAGCTTGAAACAACTCTTGATATAAAGCACTGGTAAAGATTGAATCTCTGTCAGATACAATACAAATAGGCTGGCCATGCAACTTAATCACATTATCCATGAGTGCCTCAAACACTGTCATTACTGTGTAGGGATGAGCTAATGGAATAAAATGTGAATATTTGGTTAGTCTGTCCACCACCACTAGAATAACCTCCTTGCCCTGAGAATTTGGTAGAGCTGTAATGAAGTCCATTGTGATGTGGGACCAAGCCATCTCAGGAACAGGTAGGGGTTGTAGTAAGCCAGGAGGGTAAATGTGTTCCACTTTGTTAAGTTGACACACAGGACATTGACTGACAAAAACTTCAATATCTTTCTTCATGTTTGGCCAGTAAAAGACTTTCTTGATTCTATAGTAAGTGGCTTTAATTCCTGAGTGTCCCCCTATTGCAGATGAGTGAAAAGTGTGCAACAGCTCCTCTCTGAAGTTAGTGGTTGCTCCCACATATATTCTGTTTTTGTATTTTAACAGTCCATTGTGAGTGGTAAACTTGGGATGTTCCTCCACATCTGCAGCCACTTTCTTTAAAATTTTGTCAGTGTCCTGATCTCCTTGGTAACTTTTCCTCACATCTTCAGTCCAAGCAGGAATCACTACAGTGATATTGTTGCACTGTATGTGTTGTACACTGTCCCTTCTGGAAAGTGCATCTGCCACTTTGTTTTCTTTCCCTTTTTATACTCAATGGTATAATCATACTCCAGAAGCTTAAGTAACAACTTGTATTGGACTCCTTCAGTTAATCTCTGAGTAGTCATATATTTTAAGGACTGTTGATCTGTTTTTATGATCAAAGGATGTCCCCACACATAGTGTCTCCATTTCTTCAGTGCTTCTAAAATAGCCATTGCTTCCTTCTCATAGATTGACTGGGCAGCAGACCTTGGTCCTAAGCTTTTACTCAAGAAGGCAAGTGGTTTGCCTTGCTGCATTAATACTGCTCCAATACCTGTTGCACAAGCATCAGCCTCTATTGTGAAAGGTAGAGTGAAATCTGGTAGTGCCAAAAGAGGGCAACTGGTCATAGAGGTTTTTAATGCTTGAAAGGCTTTGCTTTGCTCAGGTCCCCACTGAAATGCATCTTTTCTCAACATATCATGTAGTGGTCTGCACATTTGTCCATAATTCTTCACAAATCTTCTGTAATAACCAGTCAGACCTAGAAATCCTCTGAGCTGTTTAATATTCTCAGGTTCTGGCCATTCCACTACTGACTGGATCTTTCCTGGATCAGTGGCTACTCCCTTGTCTGAAATTATGTGACCCAAGTATGACACTTGAGTTGTTGCAAATGTACACTTTGACAGCTTGACATATAGTTCATGCTTTCTTAAGATTTCAAAAGTCCTCTCCAAGTGAGCATAATGTTGTTCTAGTGATTTGCTGAACACCAACATGTCATCAAAAAACACTAGAATGCATTTTTCCTTTTCTGGTTCATTGATTTCTTCACATCAGTGTTCATGAAGCCCTGAAATGTTCCTGGCCCACAAGATAGTCCAAAAGGAACTACTTTATACTCATAGTGACCCATATGAGTTCTGAAAGCATGTTTTGGAATATCCTCTACAGCCATTCTGATCTGGTGATATCCAGATCTAAGATCCAACTTAGAGAATGTGCTCCATGTAATTCATCCAAAAGGTCTTCAATAATTGGCATAGGAAATTTATTTTTGATGGTGATTGCATTAAGTTCCTGTAATCCACACACAGTCTCCATCCCCCATCTTTCTTTCTGACCATGATTGCAGGTGAAGAAAAAGGGCTAAAACTTTCCTGAATTTCTCCCTTTTTATCAACTGTTTAATAATCTCTTCCATTGCTGCTTTCTGATAATGAGGTACTCTATAAGGTCTTAAGTTTGGTGGTTTTGCTCCTTGTAGTAATACAATCCTGTGATCACAATCACTTTGTGGAGGTAGTTTGTCTGACTCTGTAAAAATGTCAGCAAATTTCTGTAGTAAAGGTTGGAGTGCTGGTGGTGGTGGTATCTGTTGCTTGTTGTTGTCTGTTGCTACTTCCTGGATTTGCAAAATATATCCCATCACACCTTTTGTCAGCAGTTTTTCCATCCTAGCTGCTGAAATGATGCATTTCTTCTTAGGAATTGTGTGATCAAATAGTGTGATTGGTTGCCCTTGTTTGGTCACAATCAAAATTCTCTCTACCAAATCCAAACAAATGGGACTGTATTGATATATCCAGTCAGCACCCAATATGATATCATAAGATTGGAGATCCAGCACTTTGAAACTGCTACAAAAGGTTTTGCCTTGGATTTGGAAGTCCATCGGAGGGACTTTAGACAGGGATATGAGTTTGCCCCCTCCAGCTACTGTTACTTTCCTGGGCTGTATAGGTAGTTGTTGGCAGTTACTTTTAATAGCCAATTCAGTGCTAATAAATGTATCTGAAGATCCACTGTCAAACAAGGTTGTTGCTTTTCTTCCTGCAATCTCTATGATCAGAGAGAAAGTATCAGGGCCTGGGGTTCCTTCTACTGCATTAGCAGATATGTGCATTGCTTGTGCAGGTTTCTCTACCGTGGGATCACTGCTTTTTTCCTTATCCGAAGCTTTTGGAGTTGTATGATATGCTTGTTCCATACCAGCACTATCTTCTGCATTGTCACTGTCCTCATCATCATCTATCTCTTGCAAAATGTGCAATGTTTTCCCAATTTTGCATTTGTGTTGTCTTGACCATGGTTCTCTACAATACCAGCAAGCTCTAGCATCTTTGGGAAAAGGAACAGTGTACTTTTCCTGACTTGGGACTTGCACGTGTAATGAATTTGCTGGTTGCTTGTAAGAAGCTGAATAGTTCATGTTTCTGTACATTGGGGGATTTTGAATTTTTCTGGCAGCTGCAGCTTTTTCATAGACCTTTGCATACCAATATGCTTCAATTATGCCAGTGGGCTTTTGTCCACATACTTCATGTTTGATATCACTTCTCAGACCTCCAATGAAGCAGCTTAATAAGAAATTCTCCTGGAGACAAGGATGATCTCTTTTGACTACAGCCACACACTGTTCAAAATTGTCAATATACTGAGCCACAGTGTTTGTTTGTTGTATATTTTTCAACAATTCTACAGCTTCATGAATACTAGCTTCTGAAAATCTGTCAGCTATCATTTGACAAAACTGTTGCCATGTGACCATTTGCCAGGGAACACAAATGTTCTTTAACCAGTTTGATGCTCTGCCCTGCAGATGTCCTGTAGCCAGATTCACCCACTGCTCATAAGGTGTTCCAGACATATCAAAGAATTTTTCACAAGCTATTAGCCACCCAATAGGATCCTCTCCACTGAATAGTGGAATTTCCAGTCTGGGACCTTTTAATACTGCTTCTGCAAAATAAGAGGGTCCCCCTAATTGAGTTGAGTGCTGATTTCTCTGCATATCATACAAGTTTCCCACTGCTTGGTATATAGGAGGAACTCCTTGAGCAGTAGTTGTCATGTTAATATATTGACCAGTAACAGGATTGTAAGTATGTGGTGGAGAAAACAAAGGAGCACTTATAGGAGCAAAATACCCACTGTTGCCTGAGAATCCCAATGTATGAGCTTGTATTGTTGCACTTGGATTTGTTGTAGCATTTCTGACTTGCCCCCTTACTCCTGGTTCCTGTTGCTTATCACTATACACTCGGTACTTTCAGACATCAGTTGAGTGTGTGACAACTCTGTAGTAATGCCAGTGATGTTAGTTACTGGAGCTTTTCCTGAAACTCTGAATTCTTGTTCAAGGTTTTGAGAAACTGGAGCCACTGGCACCGTGGTGCTGCCTGGAACAGTAACTGGTATATGATCATTGTCCTTATCCTGGTTAAACTGCTCTGGAGCTTTGGTATCTAGAGTCACTACTTCTGCTTTCTGACGATTGGTGTTCATTTGCTGCAAAATCAACTGTAGTGTCTGTTGAATTCCCTCATTCATTTCAGACAGCTTTGCTTCTACCTTTGGCATCGTCACCATCTCAGATCTGAGTTTAGTTACCTCTTGTTTGAGTTCCTGTAGTCCTTCTACCTCTGCCCGTAGGTCTTCTACTTCCTTTTCTACTCGATCTACTGTGATCTGCACTTTGGCACTTGTGTCTGCCATCTTGCTCACCCATGATGCGACTGAGACAGTCCCGTTAGTCTTGTTGACGGATCTCTTCTCTGGCGCACGGATCCCGTCAGATCCTGAAATTTTACCACCGAGAGAATGCCTCTCAGCAACCGGATCGGACTCGGTGATCTGCGCCCGAATGTCACCGCCGCCTGTCGCCGCCACCCAACACCGCCGCCGCGAACTGGGAGGGACGGGAGGGATTTTACGAGAGATCCCAACCTCCTGTGCTCCACAGCCCGATTCGCCGCCGTCGAGTCTTCGCCGAGGAATCCACCGGCGTTCTGATACCTTTCTAAGACCCGGATCACTTAGGAATCAATAGCTCGCTCAATTCTCTCCGGATCGATGCAATTAATTGGGGGAAATTTGGATACAGAGGGGGATTGCAAGAGAAGATACCCCGTCTTCCGTACGATAGCTAGGGTTCTACCTACTACTATGAGATAACGAATATTCCTTACTTCCCCGACCATGCCTCGGAGCCGGACATATAACATGATCAACTCAGCAGCGGTAAAACTGTAGTAACGGTTATATTACAGTAACTGAATTAAACAGGTAAACGACGAAGGCTACATCTGAGCCGTTGATCTGCTCTGAACCGGTATCCTCTCATCTTGACCGTTCGTTATCTGAATCTCTTGTTGCTCCTTCTTGTCTTCTTCAGTAGTTGCGTGGTGCAGGTCCTGACATCCCCCTCCATTGATTCCACCTTAATCAACCAGTGATGGCCAGCAAATGGCGGGTGACATTGCAGGTATCTGAGATGCTGGATGCCGGGCGCGCCATGTTCAAGGAGCTCGCCGCCGACTTCGAGGACCACCTCAGCAGGTAAGAAACTCGCATATCAAGCAGCATACACCATCTCGGGTGCTCGTCATCTGCTTGATGTATTGCGTCGCAGGATCCAAAAGAAGAGGTCGGGGAAGTTGGAGGAGGAGATCAGGGAGCTGCGCGCCCGCGACGTCGCCAACGAGCAGACACGTGCCATCCTCCACAACGCCCAACTCCAGCTCTTCCACATCCACGAG
This sequence comes from Triticum aestivum, assembly GCF_018294505.1. Classification (NCBI taxonomy): domain Eukaryota; kingdom Viridiplantae; phylum Streptophyta; class Magnoliopsida; order Poales; family Poaceae; genus Triticum; species Triticum aestivum. Next base: position 158,769,064 of record NC_057796.1, on the reverse strand, counting down.
TAGCTGAGGTTCAACTTCCCTCTCACCTCGTCTGCTTGCATTCCATCAGCTAGCCCTCGATCTGCCTGCGCAGCTCTCCTGATTCTTCTGCTTTCTGAACCTATCAGCAAAGCAACATTAACAAGTCCCGTTTGATGTTCCAATACTGAATCTGCCACTTATTTTGGACGTGTTTATCTGCCACTTGTTTTGGATGTTAAACACGTTGCACTTCTCATTGTACACATTACTTAAATGCGTTGTCAGCGCAACAAGGTTATTATTGATCCTAGATGTACAGGGATCATACATCATATGCCACTGCTCGCCGACTGCTTGCTGTTGAGTAACGTGATTGTATTAGGAAATATAGGTTAGACTAGAAAATATTCTGGCTTGCCTTGTACTCCAAATAGATCATGTACTTCTGTATATATGCTCACGGGGCTCAAGCAATACAATGAACTATTCCACCAAATCCCTCTCTCCCTTCTAACATGATATCTATCGTAAATTGATCTTAAACCCTAGCCGCCGCCGCTTCCGCACCCGCGCGCCGCCCCGGAGCGGTCGGCCTCCATAACCACCGCCGGAGGCCGCGCCGCCCTTACCTAGGGTTCGTCCGCCAGTCGTGTTGACCGGCTGCCCTGGAGAGTCTTTTCCCCGAGCCCTTGCTCCGGGTTTTCTCTCTCCCGTCGGTCATCTTGATCGACGGTTCTTTTTTGGTTTTCCGGTCTTAGATCGGTTTGCGTCGCCCGCCGTCGTAGTCAACCCCCACGCCTCTACTCCAACCTTGTGGCGCCAACACCGCCAGCCTTCAGCTGAAACGAGATGTGGTGTCTCAGGGACGCTTGAGGTCCGCGCGTCCGTCCGCATGATGTTCTCCGCCGGCCATCGTCATTCATCGATATCTTCATCATCCATCAAGATCGACTGCATCACAACATCAGAGGCCGACTGGGCTGCTCACCAGCTGTGGTGGCCGCTCGCGGCGTGGCTGCTCTTTTGCTAGCCCGTCACGGCGTGCATGAGTTGGTTGCTTGCACGTCCCGTGCATGTATGCTTGCATACCTAACACTCTTGTACAGCCGCGTGATGCACGTCTCCCATACCTCGTCGAGTTCGTTCACGTCTTCTTGATCTGGCTAGCCATGTCCGGTCTGATCAACCGCGTGCGCGCAATTCCACTGGATCCATGAAGATCATCACCGAGTATAGCGCGCCTCTTCACCGATCGAGCATCGGGCTGCCGCTGCGTGGCCCCGTCGGGCCGCAGCGCCGCCGCCCCGTGGTTCTCCCGGCTGCACCGACCCGTGTCATCGCTGCGTCGTTCCTTCGGGTCGTAGTGCCGCGGCCCGCGGTCCACCGCCGTCCCGGGGCCGTCCGTTCCAGGCCGTCCCCGTGGTTGCACCGACCCTCGCGCCGCCGCTGCGTCGCCCCGTCGGGCCGTAGCGAGCGTGGCACGCGGTCCACGCCGCCGTCCCGAGGCCGTCCCCGCGGTTGCACCGACCCGCGCTCCACCGCTGCGCCGCCCCTTCGGGTTGTAGCGCCGCGGCCCGCGGTCCCTGCGACCGCCCTGAGGTCTTCCGCCGTCGCCTCGACCTGCCCGTCGCCGCTACGTCGCCCCTTCGGGACGTAGTGCCGCGTCCCGCCGTCCACCGCCGTCCCCGCGCGTCGACTTCCCGTGGTATGCGCCGCGCCGTCTCCCTTGGCGCGGGAATGCCACCGTCTGCGCCGGTCTTCGTCACGCTATCAAGGTTCTTCGCCTACTTCGAGCACCGCCGCCGCACTCCTAACCTAGCCGCCGCCGCCGCTCTTCTTTGGCCGCCGCTACCTTCGTAGCCGCCGCTGCCGCCCGTCCACCCCCTTCGTCTTCGTCCAAGCACCAGCCCGTCGCCAGCGTTGCCGTCATCTACCCCGGCCATTTCGTCTACTCCGACCACCGTTGGTGACATCGGCCCCGCGCCGATGGACGCCGCAATCGTCGTCGAGTTCTTCTCTGCTGGCCCCTCCGACTTCTCCGACATGGCGTACAGCTCGTGCAGGTCCCTCGTCTACGCATGCCCAGTGCTGGTAACACCGATGCCTGCCTTCATCCACGACGTGTCCCCGGGCCTGGCAAGCCTGGTCGGCGCTTCGTCAACTTCGTCTTCGTCCATCTACGCATGCCCGGTGTTGGCAACACTGGTGCGTGCCTTCGTCCACGATGTGTCCCCGGGCTTGGCAAACCCGCCGCGACGCGTCGTCAACAACATTTTCTTCTCGGCGCACCCCTACTTCGACACCACTGCGCCCATGCTAACTCGGCGCCCCCTTGCGCCCGCGGCTCCACGGCGACTTCCTCGACACCGGCTACGCCGACTCGACATCGACCACGGCATTCTTCGCACGGCTACCTCGACCACGGCTCCACCACCCGCGCTCTCCGCTACATCGACAAACGGCACAAAGGGCTACCGCCTGCTTGAGCAACCTCGTCAGTTTCCACTCCAGCCACGACTCTGCGATGTGTCGACCGGTACGACC
>NC_057796.1:158763358-158766362 GCF_018294505.1 Triticum aestivum | reverse complement strand
CTCACCGTCTGCGTCGCTACCGTTGTGACTGCGGGGGATGTTGAGTAACGTGATTGTATTAGAAAATATAGGTTAGACTAGAAAATATTCTGGCTTGCCTTGTACTTCAAGTAGATCATGTACTCCTATATATATGCCCACGAGGCTCAAGCAATACAATGAACTATTCCATCAAATCCCTCTCTCCCTTCTAACACTTGCGAGGGCAAACCTGTGTGCTGGTGAGGATCATCAAGTCGGTAGTCTGATTATTGAGGAACTCTTTCATCTTTGTGATGTGTTTTGCCTGGTCCAATGCAGCACCGAACAGTAGAACCTCAGCCACAAGGAGGTGGTGGTGCTGCGTGGTGACTTCTGTGGTATGGAGCACAAGGAAAGGAGATGGTGGTGCTGCGTGGTGACTTCTATGGCATGGAGGGTGAGGTATGGCTGGCTATGATGCAAGGGAGAGGTACATATATGGTGAGGCAGGTGCGACAGTGTTGTATTCTGTGCGTTGGTGATATCATCAGCTTGTTGACTTCACCGGCATGGATCTCAAGCCCATCAAGAGGTGTCGCTCTCCAATCATTCCCACTGCAATTTATTTATTATATTGTTTATTGTGTTTTCTGTTGCAATGTGTGTACGTACTAGGAGCAACAATTAGTGGGTATTACGTATCCTGACATCTCATACGTTGCGTATGTTGATCTTAACAAAAGATTGAATTGTTTTGTCCATTTTGTACCTTTTCCTAAACAATGTAAAATTATCAAGTCAGTTAGTGAGCTCAAGGTCGGTGCTTCATTTGGTAAGAATAAGACCAATGATATTCATTTTAGTCTTCATTGAATGCTGCGTTGTTCTAAGTAGCGTAATTTAGCTAGGCTTATACCATACAATTTTTAGGGTCGTAATTTCAGCTCCATGTTGTTTCATGCTGGTTTCTATGAAAACTGTCATTTTTGCTGCTGAAAGATTGTCCAAAATTGTGAAAGCCTCTGTTAAGTTGTTGATATTGTGTGCCCATTCGATATTGTGATCCCATAAATTTAGGTGCAATTTGTGTTTTAACATGTTACACTGCCATGCTTTCATTTTTTTTAGCGACTATTCTTCCATCTGATCTGATTAACTAATTACAGGATGGGCATGGCAGGTCTTTGCTATGTGTTTTATTCAACAGCATACCCTGAGTGAATCTAGAACAGCAAATCATGGCACAAACCATTTACACCTTTTGGCATGCAGTCTGTGTATCATTAATCTATGTTTTCTAGAATTTTCTGACACCATATTCATATTCTAAATACCATGGGTTATCTGAATGCAATTGTTTCACTGAAAGATAAGTAGATAACCATAATTTTTAATATTTTAGCATGCCTAATCTGTTCCTTTACGCCTTCCACTACATTTTCGGGGAAAATACAGAGTTATGTATGCATGACTTGGAAATGGTTTGCTTAGCTTCTTCAGCTTTCTGCTTTTTTTTTTCTACATTCAGCTTTTTTTTTACATGTCGATGACTCAGTATTGGGCCATAACTAACTTATAATCGTTTAGTTTTTCTTATAGACCACTTCATTCCAATTGCCATCCTAGCTACTGAAGCCACTAGGTTGCTTGCTCTAAGGACAAAAATGCATGCGTAACTAGACAATTTATAAAATATATGCCATGTTCATGTATGACTTCATGAATTTATATGTTTTTCTATACCCAAAGGGTGTTGCCAGTTTATTTCTTTGATTAGAATATTGGAATCCATTATGATTAATTAGTGGTTCATTGCAGGATAGAGCATTTCAATAGAACATGTCAGATGGACAAACTATTACTCATGTACTTTGAAGATTAAAATTCACGAAGCCTCGCTTTTATAGCTTATTTATCCCCATACTTTCACACGTTTGTTAGCGCATGGTGCATGTGATATGTTGTGAATAAAGAGTCAATTACACTGGTGGTGCTAGAACTTGCCACAAACGATCACTTTAGTATTAGAACTTGCGGCATACATTAGAGTGGTGCAAAAACTTGGCTCGGACGTACGGTGCTAATTGCGTTTGTATACACCGGCGATGTTGACAGGCCATGACAGCATGGTGTAGGGCCCGCTGTCAGTGACTGCATTGTGAAGATGTGCCTGTGGCGTGCATTTTTACAAAACACCCTTTTTTATTTTTCATTTTTCTCTTGAAAAGCCCCCTATCAAGTATATAGTAATTTGCATGTGTCGCATCAGGTGTGTCCCACCTGTCAGAAAACCATCACAAATTTTATTAAAATGAAAAACAGGGTGCACCGAGGTATTCAAACAAGTGACATCGGTCTAACACGCACGCGCGGCTAGCCACCCGCCCTAAGTTTGGTTGATGACTTACACGCATAGGCAAACTTTATATCTTGCATTAAACAACATAAATTAAAAAAATTAGTCCAGAGAAAAACTTACGCCCTTGGGGTTTCAAACGAGCGACACGAGTAAAAGAAGAAGGGCGTGCCACTCCAACTAATGGAATCTCATGTCTCCATAGAATTGTTGAAGTATTTGTTTATAACATAACGTGCCCATGGGTTACAATTTCTGTTAGTTTTTCCCATTTTCATAATTTATAAAAAAAGTAAATTGTAATATAAATAATATACATAAAAATAAATTATACTAAAAATGATCACACATAATTTAGAAAATCCATCAAATAAAATAATGAATTATTTTGTATAATTTTAAAAAGTGTTTCCATATAAAAATTAATTTAGAAAATATATTTAAACAAATTATCATATAAGTTCAAAAATTAGCGTGTTTTAATAAATATGCATGTTGTATATAAAAGAAATTATGCTTTAATTTTCATGGTGTTTTAAATGTGTTCATGCATTTCAATAAAGTTTGTGTGTTTTATTAACAAATGTATTTTAAATAAATATAAATATATGTATGGAAATAATATGTTAATAGTGTGCCTCCAGACTACGGATTCTCAAACGAATACATATTTACAATTATAACTAT
>NC_057796.1:158734087-158763002 GCF_018294505.1 Triticum aestivum | reverse complement strand
TTTCCTTCAAATATACAAAACCCGCACACAAAGCCCGTGGTTGTATTGGTAGTCCTCCTGCTAGTACCTCTCGCGTCGCTTGTTCGAAACACCTCAGCCGTCAGCCGTGTTTTTTTTTTCTGAAATTTAAATATCTACGCATGTGAGTTATCTTGAGGTTATTACCGGTTTAAATTCTAGGTGGCCTGCTTTTTTTCATTCTGAAAAAAATTTGTGATGTTTGCTCGCCACACATGCAGGTAGTGTACACCTACAGGGTCCTTTTCGGAAAAATTGAAAAAAAATCAGAGGGTTTTCGCAAAAGGAGTACGCCACACGCCCTGACTCCACCATGCGTCAATGACAGCGGGCCCTATGCCATCCAGTCATGTCTGTCAGCGTCATCAGTGTATACAAATGCGATTAGCACCATATTTGCACGCTCAAGCCAAGTTTTTGCATCAATTCAATGTATACCGCAAGTTCTAGCACTGAAGTGAACGTTTGTGCCAAGTTCTGGCACCATCAGTGTAATTGACTCGTGAATAAACATGCATGTAACCCCATCTATTTTACAGCTGTTGTAACCATCACTCATCAGGACTGCCAATGTTGCTGGCATGTAGTATTACATTAAATATGATGATTGGTGGGGCCATTCATAATTTCATAGAAGAGCAAATAAAAATATTCGATATAGCACAGTTTAGATCAAGGTGAAAACGCACAGCAAAGTGACCAGGCATTGTCCTACAGACGACATGGGACGTCGTCCACTAATTTCTTTCATGTTGATTCTGTAATCCTCCTCGGAGGCTTGTAGTACTAAACTCTCTTTCTGTTTAAAAGAAACGCAAATTCTTTGTGTTTCCTCAGGGAAAATACCATCTACTAGTATATTCCCTCTGTTCCTAAATATATAAGTCTTTTTAGAGATTTTAATATGGACTATATATGGATGTATATAGACGTAGTTTAGAGTGTAGATTACTCCATGTAGCAAAACGGAGGGAGTAGATGCATGCAGGCTTCAACTTTTTCAGCCTTCCTGCTCGATGACAGATGAGCAGGTCGACATGGGCAGTGAAAGCTGAATAAAACTGTTGCTTATTGATGATTTGGTGCGGCATACAAGAGTATATAAGAGGGTACAAACCGACTTGGGGTAGGGGTACAAAACTGACTTGGACTAGAAGTCGTATACCATAATGACTACTCTAACATCCCCCCGCAGTATCAACGGCAGGCTCGACGACGTTGAGACTGAAACAGATATCTTGAAACGGCTTAGTAGGCAGTGCCTTGGTGAAAATGTCAGCAAACTGAGCCGTAGAGGGAACATGAAGCACCCGAACCTGACCAAGAGCAACATTTTCACGAACAAAATGAATATCAATCTCAATATGCTTTGTGCGTCGGTGTTGAACTGGATTGCTGGTCATGTAGACTGCTGATATGTTGTCACAGTAGACAATAGTGGCCTGCTCAATAGGCATGTGTAGCTCGGAGAGTAACTGCCGAATCCAGATTGTATCTGCAACGGCATGTGCCACAGCGCGATACTCAGCCTCGGCCGACGAACGTGAGACTGTAACCTGTCTTTTTGAAGACCAAGAAATCAAATTGTTACCAAGAAAAACACAAAAACCGGAAGTGGACCTTCGAGTGTCAGGACAACCAGCCCAGTCTGCATCAGAGTATGCGGTAAGCGAGTTTGGAGAAGAATATTGAGGTGGAGACCATGATTGAGAGTTCCTTTTAAATACGAAGAATGCGTTTAACATGATTATAGTGAGGAACCCGGGGATCATGCATATAGAGACATGCTTGTTGAACAGCAAAAGAGATTTCAGGATGAGTAATGGTGAGATATTGGAGAGCATCTGTTAGGCTACGATAGAGAGTAGGATCGGAAAAGGGTTCACCGGTAGCCGAAAGTTTAAAACTAGTATCGACAGGAGTGCAAGATGATTGACAGTCAAGCATACCAGCACGATTAAGAAGATCAAGAATATACTGGCGTTGGGAAAGAAAAAGGCTGGAGGAATCTCGAACAACAGCAATGCCTAAGAAATGATGAAGGAGTCCTAGGTCAGTCATAGAAAATTCAGATCTAAGAAGAGAGACAATATGATCTAAGAACTTTTGAGAGGAGGCGGTAAGAATGATATCATCTACATAGAGAAGTAAATAGGCAGTGTCAGAAGTTTGATGATACACAAAAAGAGAGGTGTCGGAGAGAGATGGAGTGAAGCCTATTGTTTGAATGAAGGAGGAGAAGCGTTGAAACCAAGCTCGTGGGGCCTGTTTAAGACCGTAGAGAGATTTCTGAAGAAGACATACATGAGTTGGAAAGGATGGATTTTCAAAACCCAGAGGTTGTTGGCAGTAGACAGTTTCTTGAAGGGAACCATGGAGGAAAGCATTTTTAACATCAAGTTGGTGAATGGGCCATGAAGAGGAGACAACAACACTAAGAACGGTGCGAATGGTGCTAGGTTTAACAACAGGAGAGAAGGTTTCTTCGTAATCAATTCCTTGTTGCTGAGAAAAGCCACGACAAACCCACCTGGCTTTATATCGTGAGAGGCTCCCATCGGAGTGGAACTTTTGGCGAAAAATCCATTTGCCAGAACAATATTTGTATTGGGAGGACGAGGAACAAGTTGCCAGGTGTTGTTTTGAAGTAAAGCATTATATTCTTCTTGCATGGCAGCGGCTCAATTGGGATCAAGTAGAGCAGTTTTGTAATTCTTTGGAAGAGAAGTGAGAGATACGGAGGTATGAAGGTTTAGGCGGTCTTGGGGTTGATGAAATCCTGATTTGGCCCTAGTACGCATGCGATGATCATTAATCGGGGCTGCTGTAGGAATAGCACGAGGGGGTAAGGTGGGTACTGGTGAGTCCGGCGCAGCGGAAGAGTCGGACGAAGGAGTAGGGCTGGGTAGTGGAGTGGGAGCAGGGCTGGGTGGTGGAGTGGGAGTAGGGGCCGGGGGTGTTGGGGAGGGAGCAGGGGTCGGGGGTGTTAGGGACGTCTCGGGTGGGGTGAGTGTATGGTTGGGATTGGCTATGATGGGTGTTAATGGTGGTGGTGATAAGTTGTGTTCGGCAGGTAGGGGAGTATATAGTTGGAAAGGACGGGGAGAGGGGGTGTTTGCGGAGCTAGGGGTGTTGGATGGTGTAGTAGTGCGTTGTGAGAAAGGAAAAATGTGCTCAGCAAACGTGACATGACGAGAGACATGAACGTGTCCGGTGTGAAGGTCGAGACAGCGATAGCCTTTGTGCTCGTCAGAGAAGCCGAGAAAAGCACATGGGATAGAGCGTGGTGACAATTTATTTGCAGAAGTGGCGTAGGCATTGGGAAAACAGAGACAGCCGAAAACACGAACCGCGGAGTAGTCGGGGTGGGAAAGAAAGAGGGAATAATAGGGAATAGTGTTGGGTTTAGTTTTGGAAGGTCGAATATTTAAAAGGAAGGTGGCCATGTGTAGGGCTTCAGCCCAAAACTTGGGAGGCATAGATGATTGAATGAGGAGAGTGCGAACTATATCATTGAGGGTGCGAAGAGAGCGTTCTGCTTTACCATTTTGAGGGGAGGTGTAGGGACATGAGAACCTAAGCAGGATGCCATGTTGTAAGAAGAAAGTACGATTTTTAATGTTATCAAACTCGCGACCATTGTCACATTGGATAAAGCGAATTGGGAGGAAGAAGTGAACAGACACATAGCGTTGAAAATTAAGGAAAAGAGAATGGACCTCGGATTTGTTGCGTAGAGGAAAAGTCCAGACAAAGTGGGTGAAATCATCTAGGATAACAAGGTAGTATTTAAAACCCGAAACACTTGCAATGGGAGAGGTCCATAAATCACAATGTATTAATTCAAAGGGATAAGTGCTAGAAGAACTAGAGGAACTAAAGGGAAGACGCACATGTTTGCCTAATTGACAAGACTCGCAAAACACAAAATTATGAGAGTCCCTATTACATGGTATGGTAAATTCACTAAGCATAGAAGCTAAGACGGCGGGGTTGGGATGGCCCAAGCGACGATGCCAGAGATCGACGGAGGCCAGCATGGATGTTGGAGGGGTGGCGGCAGGAACTCCATTAAGAGAATAAAGATCACCGGAGCTATTGAAGCGAGCGATCTCGGCCTTGGTCAGGTAATCCTTCACAGATAAACCAAAAGTGTCAAATTCAGCTGAAACTAGATTGTCGCAAGTAAATTGGCGAACAGAGATACGATTTTTAGTGAGGGCGGGTGTAACTAGAACATCGCGAAGTAAAAGAGGTTTGGTGGAAGAGGGAAGTTGAGCCTGACCAACACAATATATAGGAATAGATGATCCATCTCCAAGGATAATGGAAGGGAAAGAAGATTTAGTGCAAGAAGATAACCAATTACTAGATGCAGACATATGACTAGAGGCCCCTGAATCAAAGATCCAATCCGTACCTGAGTTTCCTTGTGCAGCAAAGTTATTCATGGCCTGGAGCAAGGCAGCTTGATCCCAGCTCGGCGTCGCAGGTGAGGGTGGCGTCGGAAGCAGTGCCGGCGGATACGATGGTGAAGGCAGTAGGGCCGGCTGGGGAGTGTAGTAGGCATTGGCCGGCTGTGGTGGGGGTGGCGTCGGGAGCACGGCCGGCTGAGGTGTGTAGTAGGCGCCGCCGTCGGTGCTGTAATGACCATAAGGAGCATACGTCGGGGCGGCGTGATAGGCATTGGCCGGCTGTCGGGGGTTGAGAACCCCGGGAGCACCAGTAGGCGGCCGAAGGCCGGGTTGCCAGGCACCTGAGTATGCCGGCGGAGCACCGAGGGTGGACGGAGCGGACCAGGGCATGGGCCATGCTTGAACAAGCCCCGTCCAAGGATCATGAGGAGGCCGCCATGCAACCGCAGATGGAGCACTGGTGGGTGGTGCAGGACTCGGTGCTGGTGATGTCGTAGGCGGAACCGAACGAGTCGACGGCGGCCTGTAGATAGGGTTTTTGCCGCGGTAGTTCGGACTAGGACGCCAGCCTGGGGGCGGTTGAACAGATGATGATGCGGACGGCCCGGCGGCAGGAGCCGGCCTGGAAGGCGGCGCTGGTGTAGACAGCAGAGGAGGATGAGCCACAGCATGAAAGACCTTGGGCGAGAGTCCTTGTGAGCTTGTGTTTCCGCCGCGAGTTGTAGCAAGGAACGAACTTCAGCGAAGGTAGGAGGGGGCCGTATCATCGGTATGAACGAGGCTTGCTTGTCAAAGTCTTCGCTGAGGCCGACGACGACGATATTGATTAGCTGTGAGTCGCTAACTGTATCGCCGAGTTCGCGGAGCTCATCACCAATGGTCTTAATGCGCTGGCAGAACAGGTTCACCGGAGCGTCTCCTTGCACCATATTGCAAAGCTCGGTGTGGAAAGCGTTTTTCCGAGCGTCGGTGTTGCTTTGGAAGAGCTGACGGAGGGAGTGCCAGATGTTGGCAGCAGTGGCGCCGTCGTGATCGAGCATGTTGAAGATTTCGGTGGTGATGCGGGTGTAGAACCACTGGACGATCGCGAGATCGTCTTTCAACCATTGCGGATCGTCGGGGCGGGGAAGACAGTTGGCGGCGACATGCGAGCGCAGGTTGCAGCGGCCGAGGTGGAGATCGAAGAGATGTCTCCAATGGTAGTAGTTGTGGGCGGCGAGATCAAGAACTATGGGGATGTAGGGGCTGACGTCGGAGATTGTGTCAGCAAGAGATATTGGTGCGGCGAGGATGGGTGCATGGTAGTTTTGTGGAGCTATGGTGAGGGCCGAGAGAGAAGCGGCCGCGGCGTTGGCAGCCTTGGCGATGAGTGCAGCCCGGCGCTCGAAGTAGCCGGGCGGCGGCGGCGGCGGTGGCGTTGGCGGAGCCATACCCTAAACCCTGAGACCGGTATCTGATACCATGAAAGCTGAATAAAACTGTTGCTTATTGATGATTTTGTGCGGCATACAAGAGTATATAAAAGGGTACAAACCGATTTGAAGTAAGGATACAAAATTGACTGAACTAGAAGTCGTATACCATAATGACTACTCTAACAGGCAGCTCCGGTACAAATTGATTCCACATTGCCATGAAACTCCTAAGCAGCGAGACAGAGGCTCATGCTGGGTATCAGTTGCTAGACAGAGGCTGCCTGGTTTTCTGCAAACTGGAAAGTTGCAGCAGGTGCGGCCGGTCACTGAATAAGACTTTGACTTGCGCCCATGCTGTTGTGCTCATGGTGGCCATAAGGATGGCGCCTGCACTGTGTTTTGAAGTCTAGGAACCAAAACCAACAATTATCAACGAACGGATGTAAGCTTCTTTGTACGGTTCCAATGACACATGAACCTTTATTTTTTCCATTGGCCAAACCTTACACAATCACTTTACCTTGCAAAAAAAAACATGCACACTTTTTATTGGACCAGACACCTTTTATATCTCTAACATTTTATCCCTCGGGGCACCATCCTGGTCGACCACGTGGTGGCCGGCGGTGGCACTAAAAAGAATAGAGTTGTGGTGGATGGCGGTTGCACCAAAAAGAATAGAGTTGGCATAAGACGACACACTAATTATGAATGAACAATTATGAATGAAATATGAAACTTACACCCCTCATGATGGTCTAGTATCCCTATATTCTCATAATGATACGGGAACTTTCATTTTCTATTACCCAAACCTTGCACAATCATATGAGTGCACTCCTTTTACTGGATTAGGCACCTTTCATACCATGAAGATCATACCCGTCGGGGCACCACCCTAGTCGACCAGGTGGTGGACGGCGGTGGCACCGAACAAAACTTGTCCCCAAACCTTGCACATCGTATGTGTGCACTCTCTTTATTGGACCGGCCACCTTTTATACCTCTGACATTATACCCCTCGACGCACCACCCTTATCGAGCAGCTCCCTTTGACGGTTCACCGCCGCCTGCTGAAAGATCGTGGATGTCGCCTAGAGGGGGGTGAATAGGCGCTATAAAATAATTACGGTTGAGGCTTGAACAAATGCGGAATGAACCTAGCGGTTAATTTGTCAAGCACAAAACCTACAACAACTAGGCTCACCTATGTGCACCAACAAATTATGCTAAGCAAGAAAAACTATTTAGGTGATAGCAAGATATATGACAAGAAACAATATGGCTATCACAAAGTAAAGTGCATAAGTAAAGGGCTCGGGTAAGAGATAACCGAGGCACGCGGAGACGACGATGCATCCCGAAGTTCACACCCTTGCGGATGCTAATCTCCGTTTGGAGCGGTGTGGAGGCACAATCCTCCCAAGAAGCCACTAGGGCCATTGTAATCTCCTCACGCCCACGCACAATGCAAGATGCCGTGATTCCACTAAGGGACCCTTGAGGGCGGTCACCGAACCCGTACAAATGGCAACCCTTGGGGGCGGTCACCGAACCCGTACACTTTGGCAACCCTTGGGGGCGGTCACCGGAACCCGTCAAATTGCTCGGGGCGATCTCCACAACCTAATTGGAGACCCCGACGCTTGCCCGGAGCTTTACACCACAATGATTGAGCTCCGAACACCACCAACCATTTAGGGCGCCCAAGCACCCAAGAGGAACAAGCTCAAGGGTACCAAGCACCCAAAAGTAATAAGCTTCTCAACTTGTAACTTCCACGTATCACCGTGGAGAACTCAAACCGATGCACCAAATGCAATGGCAAGGGCACACGGAGTGCCCAAGTCCTTCTCTCTCAAATCCCACCGAAGCAACTAATGCTAGGGAGGAAAATGAGAGGAAGAACAAGAAGGAGAACACCAAGAACTCCAAGATCTAGATCCAAGGGGTTCCCCTCACATAGAGGAGAAAGTGATTGGTGTAAATGTGGATCTAGATCTCCTCTCTCTCTTTTCCTTCAAAAACTAGCAAGAATCCATGGAGGGATTGAGAGTTAGCAAGCTCGAAGAAGGTCAACAATGGGGGAATAACACGAGCTCAAAGGATAAGGTTCATTAGGGAAGAAGACCCCCTTTTATAGGTGGGGAAAAATCCAACCGTTATGGTCACAGCCCGCACCGAGCGGTACTACCGCTCCAAGGAGCGGTACTACCGCTAGGGCAGTAGTAGCCCTTTGAAACACAATAGCGAGGAGGCAAAAAAGCCAGAAGAACCGTCGGAGCGGTAGTACCGCTTGACCTCATGGTACTACCGCTAGGGGTAGCGGTACTACTGCTAAGGGTAGCGGTACTAAAAAATTACATCCGTGCCTACCACCGCTGGACTTGTGACGAGTTTTTGGTCCCGAGTGGAAGTAGCCACGGAAGTAGCCGCGGTAGTACTGCTCCAAGCGGTAGTACCGCTCCCAAGAGCGGTAGTAAAAAATTACATCCGCTCCTGTCCGCGGTAGTACCGCTGCAGCCTTTTCAGAACACCAAAACTGACACAACTTCTGCAAACGGACTCCGAATTCGACGAAACCAAGTTTGTTGGAAAGCTAGCGATAAGGGCTAACACAATCTTGATAGAAATACCAATAAGAAGCAAATGAGAAAAGGCCCAAAAGAAAATGGTGAGAACCCTTCCTCGGATAAGACCGGTAAAACCTCCAACATCGAAAACATCATAGAAGACGCATGCAAACTCCGTTTTCGATGAACTCAAGCTTGTCATCAAGATGACCATAAGCTCTAAGACTCACAAAGAGAACCAAACAAGAACCAAGAAACATGATGCAAGGATGCGATGGTTTGATCTCTCGACGAACGATACGATCAAGCTACTCACTTGAGAGCCCCCCTTGATAGTACAGCTATCGATCCTATAACCCGGTCTCCCAACTACCACCATGAGACCGGTAAAATAGGAAACCTATTAAGGGCAAACCTTTGCCTTGCACATGGTCCACTTGAGCTAGATGATGATGATCTTGACTCCCTCAAGTTAGACCACCTTTCTTGATTGCGTTGGCTTGATGAAGACTAGATGATTACCCCCCCATAGTCCACTATGGGTGAGCCACTCTTCGGCACATCTTCACAAGTCCATTGTCACCACAATGGATGGCAAGCTTCAAGCACTTGATCTCTTCGTGATGGTCCACTTGAACTTGCACACGGCAATCTTGATGACGATCACCACTTGATGTCATCCTCTCCATGGGTTGAGTGATATCTTCCTCTTGACGCAAGCCCATGAACACGTACCTAACCCCACATAGAACTCTCACATAGACCATGGGTTAGTACACAAAGCACAATGGACAATGCTTACCATACCATGGGATCACTTGATCCCTCTCGGTACATCTTCTACGCTTTGTGAGTTGATCAACTTGATTCACTCTTGACTTAGTCTTGATCAACCTATAATCTTTCCAACTCTCTTCATTTGGATGATGTCTTGAAGGTAAACATGAATGATCACACAATCTTCTTCTTCAAGACATGCTTGCAATAAGCTCAACTCTCACATGACCAACCTTTGGATAATTCCTTAATAGCACCTTGGTCAACACAAACTCTCCTTGAAACCAACACATGTACTCCAAGAAAAGCCTGTGGACAAAACCTTCAAATATAACTCAAGGCAACCATTAGTCCATAGAGATTGTCGTCAATTACCAAAACCAAACATGGGGGCACCACATGTTCTTTCAATCTCCCCCATTTTGGTAATTGATGACAATCACTTTCAAGAGAGTTTATATAAGGAATTATGCATCACCATGCAATGCAACAACCAATGATGCATGAGTAAGAGATGCAAATGCTTAGGAACAAAACCAAAGGAAGAGGAGAGAATTCTCTAAACTTCTCCACAAAACTCTCTGAAACTTCTCCCCCATTGGCATCGATTGCCAAAATGGGAGAAAAGCTTAGAAGGCCAATATAAATTATGTTCCTTCATAATTTGTGTATTTCTCAACAAGAGAGTGGAATGCAATACACAAGTTTGACGGTAAATACTAGGAGGAAAACAAACTATATTTAGGCCCAAAGTTTACAAAAGAAAGATATGCCACAAAGACATAAGAAAGAGAGAAACAAGCAATCAAAAGATACCAATTGAAGCAAGCAATCAACGGATATCAGTTGAGCCAACTAGACCAATGATCCTACGTGCCACATGAATGAAATAAATTATGATATGAGCAAAGGAGTGTTCTAGAGAAACTAGAGAAGCTCCCCATGATTTGTGCACAATTTAGTTTTGTAACTGGATACAACGAGCACAAAATAGGATCTTCACTCCCCCAAGATCAATAGAACCTCATGATAAGTGCAAGAGAGCAACAGAGTGTTCTAAAGACACTAGTGAAGCTCTCCATGATTTGTGCACTTCTTACAATATTTGCATTAGGATACCGAGTGCACAAAATAGGATCATCACTCCCAGAAAATCAATAGAAACTCACAACAAGTGCAAGTGAGCATATAGAAAACAAAGCCCAGCACTTGCAACAAACAAATGGTTGAGCAACATATAAAAGAGGCAACTTAAGAGTAGGCTCAACCAAAATGACGTGTGCGAGTCATGGCAAAGCACTTGAGAAGACTAATGTACGAATGAGCATTAAGCATCAACATAGTCTTGGATAGTGGAGATACAAGGTGCATGACATGTCCTCCCCACACACACCAAGCAAAAGGGTTCACAAGCACACTAAAAATGCAAAATGAATAACCAACACTTGTGACAACCCATGGTGAAGATAGAAGATGAAAGCCTCATCAAGACAAGGAATACCAATTAAGATGGCAAAAGCCTCGTAGAGATAAGCATGAGGAAAATAATCTTCACCACACAGGAGTGCATCAAGATGCACCGAGATAAGACATGCACTCAAGGCAAAAGCTTTCACGGAGCCACCAAAGAAATAACAAGAAAGACAAGGTGGACGTGAAGGAAAGGATATCATCTAGAGATGTAATTTCTCTCAAGTGTATAAGGTTCTAGGTAGACGAGATCATGATGATATATATCTACAAAGAAGGATGTACACCCGAAAATAGTTACAACACGAAGGAACAAGATATCCAAAAGGAAGTCATAGATATACCAATAAGATATTTGCTTGGAAGCATAGCACATGGCTAGATATGGTCTTATTGTACATAAATGAATTCCTACCACACAACCATCAAAGACATCAGAACTAGCAACAAGAGATCATTGTTGGGATGCTTTGAGAAGGAAACAAGTATCACAAGAGAGAATGAATAACATGCCATGATACAACCTACACAAGGTTGATGCAAGAAATGTGTGCATGAAGTATATGAAGATACTTGTTACCGAGTTAACATTGGAAGGATGTAGTAGATACCAATT
The DNA here is from genome assembly GCF_018294505.1 of Triticum aestivum. Lineage (NCBI taxonomy): Eukaryota > Viridiplantae > Streptophyta > Magnoliopsida > Poales > Poaceae > Triticum > Triticum aestivum. Next base: position 158,751,718 of record NC_057796.1, on the reverse strand, counting down.
GAAGGTACAAAGTAGTTCATTGATCATCCTAGCTTGACTCCAAAAAGCACATGGTGACAACACCTTCCTTGTGAGTGAGCCGAGCATCCAATGCATCTCCAATTGTTCCTAGAACAACAACACAAACAAAATGGTACCCAAACTCATTGGGACCAAAGAGTTAGAAACACCAACAATACATAGGACAAACTCCACATAAGTATGTGCATATAGATATGGAAATGAAATTCATGCACATCTCATCCAATTTGAGACTTGGTGGAGTTTCCCCTATATATTGGGTCAAAGAGAGAAAGCATGCCACGGAAACTACATGAAGTTAATATGCATGCTCAAGACTTTCAAGAACCGATACCAAAATACAAGGAAATACCAAGTGAAAAGAATACCAAATGGAGAAATCATCACTTGGAAGATATCATTAAAAGATACATCAAGGAATGAGATGTCCATGGGAACCCACAAAATGATATCAAACTCCCAAAAGAGAGGATGGTTCCAAACAAACCAAGCTCTCTACAAAGTTTCATGATGGCACAAGTACCAAAAAGAAACGGCTTGCCGTCCACCAACATACACTTAAAATGGATCACAAGTTTAGTGTTTTATAGAAAATAGGATAGCTCCTCCACGAGTTGTGCATTATAGAGAATTTGCATTTGAATACAAAATGCACAAGGTAGGATCACCACATTCACTATATCAAGGAAAACACTAGACAAGATCAAGAAAACAACAAGATCCTCAAGTGGCACGGAAGGCAATGGGAGTTGACACAAACTTTGCAAGAGATAAGGCAAATAAAAAGCAAACGCCAACGTGAAGATGATCAATAATTTCTACCACACATAGGTGAGTACCAATTGTCAAAAGACAAGAAGTATTTGGAAATAATTCCCGGTGGTAGATGGCAAGGATATCCAACATCATCTTCACACCAAACACAAGCAAATTGCAACTTGTAGAGCTAACATGCCACGTAGGAACAAGATAATTTACAATATCAATTCTAGGTGACAATATCTCAAATGTACACATTTTCTAGGCTAGTAATATACATAGCATATTACTCCCCCATAATGTGATACCAATTAAAGAAAACTTAACAAGAGGCAAAAAGAGGATCCAACAAGAGATAATTAATGGACTATTTAGAATTTGAATTTCTCATGAGAAGACATACCACATAGTGACTAGATAAGCTTGCAATATCAATACTAGGTGGTATTACTCATGTAAACACATTTATGGGACCGTGAGGTGCACAAAGCACATCACTCCCCCAAAATGGGATGTTCCATTAATCTCTCACAAGATCCAACTAACATACAAACAAGATGCGCAAAGGCTCAACGAACTACACACACGTACATGATGTGCAAACCAACGCACACATACTTGATTACTCAAGATAAGCAAATTGGAGGCACAACATATACAACCACATGCAAGGAACAAAACCAAAACATGCAAAGGGGCAAGTAACTTTCGATATAAACAATTTAAGTACAAGTTACCTGAAGGAGGCACATTGGGTCTAGAATAGAAACTTGATAACCCAATTGACTTGGCTTGAGACAATAAGAATGATGAAGTCCCCTTAAATCTTCATAATGTAGCCAAGTCTCCAATGCCCTCCAACAACACCTATTGATCAAGTTTGAGCTAGTTGGTCCCCAACCAAGTTGGGTCCTAAGAGGTTAGTCACAATAGGCTTGGCTACCCAAATGGTTCTTTTCTTGACACCACTTTGAGCACCAACAAATTTGGCAAACACATGGCCAACATTATCCTTCCCAAGAGAATAGATATCATCAATAATAATTGGGTTGGATAAGTTACCACTAGTGCATGAAGAGGCGAGGTGACCTTTCTCACGACATAAGTAGCAACGTCTACTCTTCACTTTCTTCTCACTTGATTTCTCAACTTGAGAAGCATTAGCTTGAGGATTCTTGGGAAGAGGACTTTCTTCAACTTGTGGTTGAGCATGAGATCGAACTTGTGGCCGCTTCCCTTGTTGCTTGTCACTAATGGCCTTCTTCAATGGGCAAGATCTAACATGATGCCCTTCTACTTTGCACTTGAAGCAAACAATCTTGGCTGAATTCTTGACTTGTTCTTGGCCCTTCTTTTTGTTCATCTTGGACGTTGGAGTTGAATCCAAGTCCACCTTTGTCATTGGGGGATTTTTGCACTCTCAAGATGTTGTTGAGTGTAAATTTCCCTTCATGACTCTTTTCCAAGTCTTTCTTCAGAGAAGTGACTTGGGCCTTGAGCTTTTTGATTTCCTCTACATGGTTAGTCTCAACACAAGCACTAGAGGAAGTATAAGCTTCATCGTTAGAGCAACAAGGCAAGGAAAGCAATTCATCACAAGATGTACCAACGTTATGTATGGATGAATCGCGAGGACTAGCACAAGGCAATATAGCATTTTGACTAAAAGTAGTGCTAGTGTCCACACGAGGCTCACTAGATGTTACCTTAGCAATCATGGCCTCATGAGCTATCTTTAGCACATTATGGGATACTAGAAGATCATCATGAGAGCTTGAGAGCTTTTCATGGCTTTCTTCCAATTTCCCATAATTGCTAGATAGCAACTCAAGTTGAGCCTATAGCTCAACGTTCTCCTTTAAAATGAATGCTTCACAAGAAATAGAGTTAGTAGCACAAGCATCATCATTAACAACAAGAGGAGAAGGCAACTTGGCAAGCTCTTTTAAATAAGAAGCTTCAAGTTGAGCATGAGACTCGGTGAGTTTGATGAGCTCACCCTTGATGACCCTTGAGCCATTTTCGAGGTGCTCAAAATCCTCAAGGAGTCTAGCATGAGCAACTTCAAGCTTAGAATTTTTAGTTTCAAAAACATTGGCCACCTCAAGAGCTCTATCATGAGATTCCTTCACTCTAGATAATTCTAGAGCAAAAGTCTCCTCAAGAGATTCCTTGGTGGTTTGTTCAAGTTCAAGAGCTTGAGAGAGGTCCGCAATCTCATTAGCGTAATCACGCTCATGACCTTCCATTTTATCAATGGTGACCTCATGCTCCTCAAGACGAGATTCCAACTCATCAATATATTTCTTGCCCTCAATAGCAATAGACATGATTTCCATGAAGTTGGAACGAGCAATTTTATTCTTAAGAAGAGCTTTAAAAATTATTTCCCCCTTAACTTTTAAGGAGGCAACATCATCATTCTCTTCATCATAATCGACATCATCATCACTCTTGCCACCATCAATATTATCAAAAGATATATTGGGATTCAAAGTGGGAGATACCTTTGAAGCCTTGGCCATAAGGCAAAAAGCAATAGATGATGATGTGGGATTCCTTGAAGCACCATTCAAGACCACATCTTGTTCCATGGAGTGTTGGGTTTCCTCTACATTGTTAGCAAAACAACTCGAGGAAATACATGCATTTTTATCATGCCAACAAGACATAACAAGCATATCATCATGAGAGTTAGTCAAGCAATTTGTACATGATATGCAAGGACTATCAACACAAGCATGTGAAACATTTGGAGGGCTCGAAGTGCTAGAGTCCAAAGACGAAGGATCGCAACAAGAAAGTGATGAAGGATTATCAAAACTAAGCCCACTATCATCATTGCAATGAACACCACTACTCACCATGTCATTACCTTGTGGCAAACCACATGTAGGTGAAGTAGAAGAAGTTGAGAACACAACACGACCGGAGGTGGAGGGAGAACAATCATCCCCACAAAACTTGGACACGCCATATTTATCTTGAAGCTTTGTCCACAACTCATGAGCATCCCGGAAAGGCATGAGTTGAAATATAACTACATGGCTTAAAGCATCGAAAAGCATATTAGAAGCTTGAGCATTGAGATAAGCATTTTTCTCATCCTCTAAAGATAATCTTTGGGGATCTTTTGGAGGAGAAAACCCCATATCTACAGTTCGCTCTAAATTTGGGTCCATGACCCTAAAAAGATTAAGCATGTGAATTACCCAAACATCAAAATTTGTGCCATCAAAACTAAGTGTGTCACAGAATCCTAATCCCCTAGTCGACATCTTTACTCTCTAGGCGGTTAAGCCTAACAAAGAGAGATGAGGCTCTGATACCAATTGAAAGATCGTGGATGTCGCCTAGAGGGGGGGTGAATATGCGCTTTAAAATAATTACGGTTAAGGCTTGAACAAATGCAGAATAAACCTAGCGGTTAATTTGTCAAGCACAAAACCTACAAAAATTAGGCTCACCTATGTGCACCAACAACTTATGCTAAGCAAGAAAAACTACTTAGGTGATAGCAAGATATATGACAAGAAACAATATGGCTATCACAAAGTAAAGTGCATAAGTAAAGGGCTCGGGTAAGAGATAACCGAGGCACGCGGAGACGACGATGTATCCCGAAGTTCACACCCTTGCGGATGCTAATCTTCGTTTGGAGCGGTGTGGAGGCACAATGCTCCCCAAGAAGCCACTAGGGCCACCGTAATCTCCTCACGCCCTCGCACAATGCAAGATGCCGTGATTCCACTAAGGGACCCTTGAGGGCGGTCATCGAACCCGTACAAATGGCAACCCTTGGGGGCGGTCACCGAACCCGTACACTTTGGCAACCCTTGGGGGCGGTCACCGGAACCCGTCAAATTACTCGGGGCGATCTCCACAACCTAATTGGAGACCCCGACGCTTGCCCGGAGCTTTACACCACAATGATTGAGCTCCGAACACCACCAACCGTCTAGGGCGCCCAAGCACCAAAGAGGAACAAGCTCAAGGGTACCAAGCACCCAAGAGTAATAAGCTTCTCAACTTGTAACTTCCACGTATCACCGTGGAGAACTCAAACCGATGCACCAAATGCAATGGCAAGGGCACACGGAGTGCCCAAGTCCTTCTCTCTCAAATCCCACCGAAGCAACTAGTGCTAGGGAGGAAAATGAGAGGAAGAACAAGAAGGAGAACACCAAGAACTCCAAGATCTAGATCCAAGGTGCTCCCCTCACATAGAGGAGAAAGTGATTGGTGGAAATGTGGATCTAGATCTCCTCTCTCTTTTCCCTCAAAAACTAGCAAGAATCCATGGAGGGATTGAGAGTTAGCAAGCTCGAAGAAGGTCAACAATGGGGGAAGAACACGAGCTCAAAGGATAAGGTTCATTGGGGAAGAAGACCCCCTTTTATAGGTGGGGAAAAATCCAACCGTTATGGTCACAACCCGCACCGAGCGGTACTACCGCTAGGGCGGTAGTAGCCCTTTGAAACACAATAGCGAGGAGGCAAAAAAGCCAGAAGAACCGTCGGAGCGGTAGTACCGCTTGACCTCACGGTACTACCGCTAGGGGTAGCGGTACTACTGCTAAGGGTAGCGGTACTACTGCTTCGAGCGGTACTAAAAAATTACATTCGTGCCTACCACCGCTGGACTTGTGATGAGTTTTTGGTCCCGAGCGGAAGTAGCCACGGAAGTGGCCGCGATAGTACTGCTCGAAGCGGTAGTACCGCTCCCAAGAGCGGTAGTAAAAAATTACATCCGCTCCTGTCCGCGGTAGTACCGCTGCAGCCTTTTCAGAAGACCAAAACTGACACAACTTCTGCAAACGGACTCTGAATTCGACGAAACCAAGTTTGTTGGAAAGCTAGCGACAAGGTCTAACGCAAACTTGATAGAAATACCAATAAGAAGCAAATGAGAAAAGGCACAAAAGAAAATGGTGAGAACCCTTCCTCGGATAAGACCGGTAAAACCTCCAACATCGAAAACATCATAGAAGACTCACAAAGCTTGTCATCAAGATAACCATAAGCTCTAAGACTCACAAAGAGAACCAAACAAGAACCAAGAAACATGATGCAAGGATGCAATGGTTTGATCTCTCGACGAACGATACGATCAAGCTACTCACTTGAGAGCCCCCTTTGATAGTACGGCTATCGATCCTATAACCCGGTCTCCCAACTATCACCATGAGACCGGTAAAATAGAAAACCTATTAAGGGCAAACCTTTGCCTTGCACATGGTCCAATTGAGCTAGATGATGACGATCTTGACTCCCTCAAGTTGGACCACCTTTCTTGATTGCGTTGGCTCGATAAAGACTAGATGATTACTCCCCCATAGTCCACTATGGGTGAGCCACTCTCCGGCACATCTTCACAAGTCCATTGTCACCACAATGGACGGCAAGCTTCAAGCACTTGATCTCTTCGTGATTCTCCACTTGAACTTGCACACGGCAATCTTGATGACGATCACCACTTGATGTCATCCTCTTCATGGGTTGAGTGATATCTTCCTCTTGACGCAAGCCCATGAACACGTACCTAACCCCACATAGAACTCTCACATAGACCATGAGTTAGTACACAAAGCACAATGGAAAATGCTTACCATACCATGGGATCACTTGATCCCTCTCGGTACATCTTCTATGCTTTGTGAGTTGATCAACTTGATTCACTCTTGACTTAGTCTTGATCAACCTAGAATCTTTCCAACTCTCTTCATTTGGATGATGTCTTGAAGGTAAACATGAATGATCACACAATCTTCTTCTTCAAGACATGCTTGCAATAAGCTCAACTCTCACATGACCAATCTTTGGATAATTCCTTAATAGCACCTTGGTCAACACAAACTCTTCTTGAAACCAACACATGTACTCCAAGAAAAGCCTATGGACAAAACCTTCAAATATAACTCAAGGCAACCATTAGTCCATAGAGATTGTCGTCAATTACCAAAACCAAACATGGGGGCACCACATGTTCTTTCACCTGCGACCATCCATATATACGCGACCTCTCTCTCTCTCTCCCTGTGTGTGTGTGTGTGTTTGGCGACACACCAGTTATGAATGAACAATTGTGAATGAAGTATGAAACTATGCCCCTCACAGTGGTCTAGTATCCCTGTATCATCATAATGACACGCGAACTTTCATTTTTTCATTACCGAAACCTTTGCACAATCATATGAGCGCATTCTTTTTACTAGATCGGGGACCTTTCATACCATGAAGGTCATACTCAGGGCACCACCCTAGCTAGTCGACCAGGTGAGGACGGCGGTGGCACCGAACAGAACTTGTCCCCAAACGTTGCACATCATATGTGTGCACCCTCTTTATTGGACCGGGCACCTTTTATACCTCTAACATTACACCCCTCGACAAACCACCACCCTTATCGAGTAGCTCCCTTTGGCGGTCCACCGCCCAACCATCCATATACACCCAACCTCTCTCTCACGTGTGTGTGTGTGTGTGTGTGTGTGTGTGTGTGTGTGTTTGGCGACACACCAGTTATGAATGAACAATTGTGAATGAAGTATGAAACTATACCCCTCAGGGTGGTCTAGTATCCCGGTATCATCATAATGCTACATGAACTTTCATTTTTCATTACCGAAACCTTTGCACAATCATATGAGCGCACTCTTTTTACTAGATCGGGCACCTTTCATACCATCAAGGTCCTACTCAGGGCACCACCCTAGCTAGTCGACCAAGTGGAGGACGGCGGTGGCACCGAACAGAACTTGTCCCCAAACGCTGCACATCATATGTGTGCACCCTCTTTATTGGACCGGGCACCTTTTATACCTCTAACATTACACCCCTCGACACACCACCACCCTCGTCGAGTAGCTCCCTTTGACGGTCCACCGCCCAACCATCCATATACACCCAACCTCTCTCTCACGTGTCTCCCTGTATCGTCATAATGACACATGAACTTTCATTTTTCATTACCCAAACCTTGCACACTCATATGAGTGCACTCTTTTTACTAGATCAGGCACCTTTCATACCATGAAGGTCATACTCCTCAGGGCGCCACCCTAGCTAGTCGACTAGGTGGTGGACGGCGGGGGCACGAAACAAAACTTGTCCCCAAACCTTGCACATCCAATGTGTGCACCCTCTTTATTGGATCGGGTACCTTTTGTATACCTCTAACATTATACCCCTCGACACACCGCCCTTGTCGAGCAGCTCCCTTTGATGGTCCACCGCCGCCTCCGACCATCCATATACACCCAACCTCTCTCTCTGTGTGTGTGTGTGTGTTGGTCAATGGATAGATGGATTAGAATGTAATGTTCGCACCAACACTTGACGAGTGGTTAAACCCACTCGAATTATATATTTGTAGGGTTCCCACCTTTCACCTTCCCTATACTCCCGACCTTTCTCTCTTCCCTATACTCCCGACCTTTCTCTCTTCCCTTCTCTCTCTCTCTCTCTCTCTCTCTCTCTCTCTCTCTCTCTCTCCGTGTGTGTGTGCGTGCGCGCGCGTGTTGGTTAATGGATAGACGAATTAGAATATAATGTTGGGACCAACACTTGACGTGTGGTTGAACCCACTCGAAATATATATTTTGTAGAGTTGGCATAAGACGACACACAATTTATGGATGAACAGCTCGGAATGAAATATGAAATTTATACCCCTCACGGTGATCTCGTATCCTTGTATTGTCATAATGACACAGGAACTTCCATTTTTCATTATGCAAACCTTCCACAATCATATGAGTGCACTCTTTTTACCGGATCGGGCTCCTTTCATACCCCTCGGGGCACCACCCTAGTCGAGCAGGTGATGGACGAATGTGGTGCCGAACCGAACCTGGCCACAAACCTTGCACATCGTATGTGTGCACTCTTTTCATTGGACCGGGCACCTTTTATACCTCTAACATTATACCCTTCGGTGCACCACCTTGGTCGGGCAGCTCCGTTTGCCACCTTTCACCTTCCCTATACTCCCGACCTTTCTCTCTTCCCTATACTCCCGACCTTTCTCTCTTCCCTTCTCTCTCTCTCTCTGTGTGCGCGCGCGAGCGTGTGTGTGTGTTTGTTAGGGATAGATGGATTAGAATGTATTGTTGGCACCAACACTTCACACGCGGTTAAACGCCCTCAAAATATATATTTGTAGAGTTGGCGTAAAAGGATACACCAATTATGAACGAACAACTGTGAGTGAAACATGAAACTTATACCCTTTACGGTGGTCTAGTATCTCTGTATCATCAAAATGACACCGGAACTTTCACTTTCCGTTGTCCAAACCTTGCACAATCAGAGTGCATTCTTTTTACTTGACCGAGCCCCACCTCTCTACCAGCTGCCACTGGATCTCCTGTTAGCAAGCTGCCTTGACTGATTACATGGACGCATGTGTGACCTACACAACTTTGCAGATTTTGATGGTCCGCCAGTTAATACACCTTAATAGCGTGCCATTGTTTATAACCCTCATGGGCGAGCAGCGGGTCAATGGAACAACTAGTATAGACTTAAAACAAAAGTATGGGATACTCTCATACTCCCTCCGTCAAGAAATACTTGTCCAAGAAATGGATGTATCTAAATGTATTTTAGTTTTAGATACATTCATTTGTATCCATTTGTACGACAAGTATTTCCGGACAGAGTACATTATAATAGAGGGGTAAAAGGTTAAAACTCGGAAATTCACTTTGGCTCATAGGTGTATATGCACCCATTCTCTAAATACACATTTTAAAAAGTTCAAAAATTCGAGAAAAAGTCCCACGTGTAAATCCAGACACTATATGTGCGTGCACCAAGTTTCAATGAAAAAGAACATTTTTTGTGGCTTGTATAAAAAAGACAATTTTCGATGCTTAATTACAGCTATTCATGAGGCATTTTTTTATCTTTTTTATACATGCCACAAAAAAGTCCCTTTTCACCCAAATTTTGCGTGCGAAAATATGATGTCCGGATGTACATGCGGGATTTTTACTCAATTTTTTTTAACATTTTGAAATGCGTTTTTTATACATATTTCATAGTAGGTGTATCTACACCCAAGAGCCAAAACGCCACTCTAGACTATACTCAATGGGTACTGGCAAATAGTACGACTGAATTTAATGATGTCTTTAATCCATAGGGGAAAAAAGGTTAAAACCTTCCTATAAGGCCTGAACATTGCCAAGTTGCACCGGGTATATATACCAGATAAAAAATTGACTGTTTTATTATCAAAACCAGATAGCTGACAGAAAAAAAAAATCCTTAGTGTACTTGCACATATGGAAAGAGAGGCCTGCAAAACCCACTCTGCATGTAAATTTTAAAAGAACTAAAAAGAGACGCCTGCAACCTACTAACCTACTAAGTAAAAAGAGAGGAAGTTGAAGGTGTGTGCCATCGCAGAAGAGGCGCTACCCAAGAGCTACCAGGGGCTAGACGACGCCACGACCGACACTCCTCGCGTTCCAATCCGAACTAGAGCTGCTGCCGTGCCTAGGGCATGGGCAAACAAAGCATTGCCAAAACAAGCGACTCTGAATCAGTATTGTTAGAACGCCTCAACATTTGGCCAAGCAACCGAACCTTTTTACAAGAACCAAAATCGTCATTGCATAACACCAAGGTTATTCAATGCATCATTTTGAAAAAAAAAACTTATTCAGTGCACCATTATTTGTGACAGTTACATATGATAACAACTAATTACATTCATTTTCATTTAGCGTCGAGCAACAGGTGGCAGAACCATTAGTCTCTATTATTAAAGGAAAAACAGCGAGAGAAATAGGAGCCGGCGAAATAAAAGGGAAAACAGAAATAGCCACGACCCCACTAACGCACGTCCCACGTTCCAATCTCCCCAGACGACCTCGTCGCCATTCCCCTCCCTCCCGAGAGAAATCTCCTTGCTCTGCCCCTGCACTCTTCCCGTCGCCTCCGCGTGCCATGGACGACACATCGTCTCGCCGGCCGCCGTCACCTGAACCCAACCAGCCCTCCGCTCCCGCCCAGATTCGAACCCCAATCACCTGACCACTATTCTCAATTCGCCGCGGCATGCCTCGCGTGGCCAATCCATGTCTCCCACCGGCGATCAGTAGGTGTGCGGCCCCGCCGCCGCTGGCTCTCGTGGTTGCGACGTATCCTCTCCGGCTCCCTCCTCCTCCTCCTCACCCAGGCCGCACCTCCGTCCACGCGATGCCGGCCCACGGCTCCCGCCTCGACCCCTGATTATAGTTGCTGCCTTTTGTAATGTATGTGCAATTCTGATTGTTTAGTGTGTGCTCTCAGTTCATCGTCCGCCTCAGCAATGAGGATACCTTCGTTCAGCTGATCGAGGAAGGATGTTCCGTTCTTGAGTCTAATTTTTCCTTCCTATGGGTTAGTCTGCAATTATGTGTACTGTCCTCGAGTACCCTGCTGTGTTTTCGCAAGCCATGTGAAACCAGTGTGCTGTTTTCTTTCCAGGCCATTTCTTCAATCGGATTTTTGCAAGCGAATTGATGAAGCCAGAGTGGTGGCAGTTAGAGACCAACGTTACGTGTGCTCTGCAGTTTAAATGATTTCAGGAAGACTTCATTTGATGCCTCGAACTGAATATATTTTTAATTGGATGGATGGATATTGAATAATTGCATCATGTTTGGAGGTAGCGATGACGTGTCGTATGTTTTGGGGTCCAGGTAATAATTTAGCTTACTTACCAGATTACATTAATTACTTTCAAAAGATAGCCATCACGATAGGAAATCCCATCTGTATTTATGGAGCTAGCAGAACATAGTACATCCAACATGTCTAGCTCTCAGTCCTTGTCCTCTCATACATGTGATGTATGCTTTTATCCTAAAGTTTCCATCAACTTTGTTTGTTTATTCAGATCAAGTTAGGGTTGTATATACATCTAGATTTATATCACAACAATGCCCTATAGGGAGGGAATTAGCTGCACAAGGGAAGAAACCTCAAAGGTAATCTTAATTCTGGAATATTAGGACCATGATGGCTGCAGGCGAGCTGTGTCTTGATGAGTATGATTTTTCATTTTTCATGGTGTTTGCAGATTTTACTGAATGTCATGCAGATTGGTTTGGTACATGAAAACCTTAATCACACTCCTTTTAGGACAAAAGTATATACATACTACATGGTTTTGATAAAGTATATGCCTCTTCCTCTGTGTAGTATGCCCCAAATTTCCATTCTTCATGTATATTGCAGCTTAAATAATATTTAAGTTCTCTCAAAAGTTATGTACTCCACATACTTCTCTCTACGAGGTTGGAAATCTGTTGTGCATAGCAGGAGAACGAAATGTCTTTTTAATTAATTTTCCCTTCAAAAACATATCATATAGTTAGGAATATATTAGAATATTCTAATAACATAGAAGATGTGTACCCCTGCCTTTTCCCTAAACAAATCGCATGCTCTATTTGAGTTGGAAACATCTGTATATTCTTTTCTTCAAGTAGAGCCAGGAATACATTTTTTATCAATATATTTTTTATTAGTACTAAAACTGAGTTTTGAAGAAGAAGATGGGGAGCTATCAGCTTATATCTGATGATGCAAAGTCCAATTGGTGGCTGGCCCTTCTATGTCTTATTAGTCGTTGGATGTTAGTTCTTAATTTTTCCCCTTGAACTAATGATTCATGAAATGGACGATGTAGACAATATCATGACTGGTTGGGCGATGACGCAGCCTAGCAACACTAAGGAGAGACTGCCTGCTTCTGCGCTAAGTCGCTGCTGGTCAAGACCTCCAGGTATGGATCAAGCATAATTCATGGTTGATTCTGGTGGTAAAGTTGTGGTCTTCACATCGTTGTTTATCAAGTTGGTGCTTGTTTATGGCAACTATTCCATGTTTATTTCTATGATTTGGTCGGTTTATGCTAAGGAAGTGATGGTTTATTAGATACATTCTCAGTGAAGTTACATTCAAAATATTAATATGCATGGATACATTCTCAGTGAAGTTACATCCAATGATGTTTAATTGATGGATTCTCAAGGAAGTTACCTTCTTTGCCCTTTAATTCAGTTGTATTAACATGTGCAAAGGAAATTCAAATTATTTTTTATCAGGCAAAGCTTCTACAGATACTACAGAACGGGTTAAAATCACTGAATGAAGCATGACAACCGTGAACCAAGCATTTGAGTAGAAAGAGAGCGATGGTATATGGGAAAAAAAATGTTTGACACTTTGACATTCACGGCTTTGCTTCCCGTGGCAACGCACGGGCATTAAACTAGTATGGACTAAAATGGAAATCTGTGGTACTCACCTTCAAGAAACAGGGAGGAGACTAGGTTTGGACTTTACTAACATCGATCTATACCAGCCATTGGCATTGATTTCAACGACCATTTTGAGCGCTGGTCATTCCGAAAGCAACCCTGACACTACCAAGTTTAGAGATGACATTTTGCTCTTTATGTACCTATATAGATGGAAAGGAAGGCTGAACATTACTCTGTTTATGCACATTTCACTTCTTTTTGGAAGGGCCGGCGTAGAGGCGAAGCAGTTCTCAACGCCGCTCAACCAAACAACCGACAGACTATTTATTTTGCAGAAGAATGTTAAAGCGTATGTGAATAATATATACTGTAACTTTCTACCGAAAAAGGGTTTTCCCCCGCTTTGTATACAAAGCATCCAACCGAACCATACAGGGATAGGTGCTGGGGCGGAAGCAGCACAGTCACGCCCAAAAGAAACGACAGAGAAAGAGCAAAAGAAACAAATGCCGACAACGGCGGATCAACAAAAACGAAGAAGCCTCGCAATCGCTGCGCCCACCGGGATCTTTCACTAGGCTCCAAGACTCCGAAGCGCCGGCACCTATCAACACCTCCAAGAAGGATCGCGACGATGACGACGCTACTGCCAAGGGTTTCCCCCGATACAAGGCAAGAGGAAGGGTAGCCCCCGACGCCCTCCCGGAAGGTCAGGTGGCACCTATAGGCGCCACCGTGCCGGTGTCGGCCACGCCGACATGGGTTACCCCGATCCCAACCCGCACCTCGGGCGCTCCGGATCCAGCCACCAAACCAACCACCACCCTGCACCAGCACGGTCATGAGGCCCCCACACCATCTCACCACGACACCGTGAAGTGAGGACAGTGCGGCGAAGAATCAGATCCGGGACTAGGGCATCAGCACCGTCGGCACGTGGGAGGGCCCCACCTCCACCGTCCACGACGGTAGTCGTCCAGACGCAATAGCAGGAGCACCCTAGGCCTGTGGGCCCACAGGCCCGGCCGAGCCCTCGTGGGCCCGTAAAGCTCCCGCCCTCGCGCTGCTGCCGGCACGCCGTCGGCGCCGACGCCCCATATCCGAGCTGCTCCCCCTCCTCACCGCGCCGCAGACAACGAGGCCACGCCGGGGGGCCGGCCCGCTAGGACCCAGATGTAACGCCCACGATGCGGCTATATCTCCCACGTGTCGAGGCACGACTTAGAGGCATAACCGCATTGTAGGTATTGTCGCAAGAAGGGTCATCTTCACACAATCCCATGTAATGAACAATAATGGGATAACGAGAGTTGGCTTACAATTGCCACTTCACACAATACATAAATTAATTCATACATCATCCAAAATCCACACATAGACCGTCTACGGTCAAATCCAAATGAAAATAAGATAACCCCAAATGCTAGATCCCCGATCGTCCCAACTGGGCTCCACTACTGATTATCAGGAAACGAAACATAGTAACGACCACGTTCCTCGTCGAACTCCCACTTGAGCTCGGTTGCGTCATCTGCACTGGTATCGTCGGCACCTGCAACTGTTTTGGTAGAATCTGTGAGTCACGAGGACTCAGCAATCTCACATCTGCGAAATCAAGACTATTTAAGCTTGTAGGAAAGGATGGTGTAATGAGGTGGAGTTGCAGCAAGCACTAAGCATATATGGTGGCTAACATACACAAATGAGAGCGAGAAGAGGAGCAACGCAACGGTCGCGAAGCTAGAAATGATCAAGAAGTGATCCTGAAACTACTTACGCTCATGCATAACACAAACCGTGTTCACTTCCCGGACTCCGCCGAAAAGAGACCATCATGGCTACACACACGGTTGACGATTTTACTTAAGTCAAGTGACAAGTTCTCTACAACCGGACATTAACAAATTCCCATCTGCCTCATAACCGCGGGCACGGCTTTCGAAAGATAATACCCTGCAGGGGTGTCCCAACTTAGCCCATTATAAGCTCTCACGGTCAACGAAGGATAAACCTTCTCCCGGGAAGACCCGATCAGTCTCGGAATCCCGGTTTACAAGACATTTCGACAATGGTAAAACAAGACCAGCAAGACCACCCGCTGTGCCGACAAATCCTGATAGGAGCTGCACATATCTCGTTCTCAGGGCACACCGGATAAGCTAAGCGTACAGGTACCAACGTAACCCAAGTTGCCAAGGGACGGTCCCGCACGGTGCTCTAGTTTGGACCAACACTCGGAGGAGCATTGGCCCGGGGGTTAAAATAAAGATGACCCTCGAGCTCGCGAAAACCCAAGGGGAAAAGGCTTAGGTAGGCAAATGTAAAACCAAGGTTGGGCCTTGCTGGAGGAGTTTTATTCAAGGCGAACTGTCAAGGGGGTCCCATAAATCACCCAACCGCGTAAGGAACGCAAACTCAAGGAACATAATACCGGTATGACGGAAACTAGGGCGGCAAGAGTGGAACAAAACACCAGGCATAAGGCCGAGCCTTCCACCCTTTACCCAATATATAGATGCATTAATTAAATAAGAGATATTGTGATATTCCAAAATATCCATGTTCCAACATGGAACCCACTTCAACTTCACCTGCAACTAGCAACGCTATAAGAAGGGCTGAGCAAAAGCGGTAACTTAGCCAAACAACGGTTTGCTAGGAAAAGATGGTTAGAGGCTGGACATGGCAATATGGGAGGCATGATATATCAAGTGGTAGGTAGCGCAGCATAGAAAAAGAGCGAACAACTAGCAAAACAAAGATAGAAGTGATTTCGAGGGTATGGTCATCTTGCCTGCAAGGTTCTTAGAGTTGTCGAAAGCTTGATCCTCGTAAGCGTACTCAACAGGTTCCTCGTACACGAACTCGTCTCCCGGCTCTACCCACAGCAAGAACACAAGCAATGGAACCACAATCAATCACGGGAAACGCACAAGCAACATGATGCAAAACATGCATGATATGCGGGATATGATATGCGATGCATATGCGTGCTCCGGAAGGAAAATGATGAACAAGGCAGTAACTTGGCAAACCAAGCATGCCACTGGAAAGATGAGATGATTTCGGTCGAAATCGATATAAAGATCACCGGAAACGGATGCACGGTTTGCAAATGGCAAGCAAAACAAGAATGACACGAGTCTGTGATTAACAGCATGATAGCACTTAGAATGCAACAAGTAACAATGCTACAGCACCCCAACATAGCAACAAAGCATATGGCAGTGATCTACAGGAGATGCTTGACAAAAGATGAACACTGAGCTACGGCTAGATCACAATATAACAGGTTCAAACAAGCATGGCAAAAGTGCAAGAGATATCAGCTTCACAGACTTGGTGAAAATACTGAACATGGCTGAAACAGCATCATAGAGTAAGAAAAGCACATGCTACAGGAACTTAACATAGCAAAACAAGGCATGAAATGAATCTACTAAATGCATATAACAAAAGTCCCTTACTGACATTGAGCCAAAAAGGCACAGAAGATATGATGGCACCCATGTAAACATAGCAAGTTTCGTTAACAGGTTTCAGACTTAGCAGAAAACAGAGCATGGCAGAAACAATAATATGAAGGCATCTTGGTGAGCTTGATGCACTCACCACAAAGCAATGCATTACAAAACAAGCATACCTACAGCAAGATGGCATGTTTATGAAGCTATCCATGACAAGAGCAAATACATAGCATGTATGAAACAACTACAACAAGCTTGACAAAATTGAATATCATGCTAAGAATCTGCCAGGAATATTTTATAGCAAAAGTAGAGCAAGATTGAGTCATGCTATGGCACTCCATAATTGCAAACAAGGGCATGAATGGATCAATTACAACAATATCTACAAAACATCCTTACTGAACATCACCAAAATAAGCACGGATCTCTCTGTAGCCACATGGATACATGGCAACAAAATAACAGCAGGTAAAAGACTTGGCAAAAACTCTATAAAGACGGCATGGCATCACGAAGCCTAGTTTACATGCTTGTGCTAGTCACCACATAGATCACAAAAATACATGGCATAAACCTCTGTAAAGACGGCATGGCATAGATCAAAACACCTGTAGAGCTCATGCCCATAAGATACACACATCAAATGCAACAAAAATAACAAAACATCAAGTTCTGATAAGTAACAGCAGTAAACATCATATAACACTCTTGCACCAGAGATTTGGGCATCAATATGGACTCAAACGAGCATGGCACAATGGAACAAAATGAAGATCATCTCGTGACGAACATTTCGATATATTATGCACGCAAAACAAAGCAGTATGCAATGAGTTATGATGCGATCAACAGGGCAACATAAAATGACAGAAGAAAAGACAGAGGAAAATCGGGATCAACCTCTCCCCGATCTAGGGTTCTTGGCACGGATGCCGAGGCGGGGCGGCTCGCCGGAGATCGAGGAAGGACAACCGGAGCTCGTTGCCGGCGAGGTCGGGGGAGGCGGCACCGGCGGCGAGATCGGCGGGGAAGGGCGAAGACGGCGGGGACGGGCGAGGACGGCGGCACCGGCGGCCATGTGCGCGGCCGGCGAGGAGCGGGAACGGCGGCGGCGGGGAG